>NC_056737.1:398525731-398548231 GCF_019279795.1 Protopterus annectens | reverse complement strand
ATATGAGACTTAGGAACACAGGTGGACAGTGGTCTCTCCTTCGATAACCATTTCACCACAACAGTCAGGAAATCATTCTATGTGACACACCTCATCACTAAGGGCTTTTCATCCAGATAAAAGGAGGTCATTGTCCCACTGTACTCATCCCTTGTTATTAGACCCATCATATAGAGTACAATGCCCCATTTGGTATGTACCTCACAAGACATCTGCAACAACTGGAAAGGCCACAGAAACACCTCACTAAAAGAATCACAGGCCTAAAGCTGATCCCCTATGCTGACAGACTAAAAAACTTCCAGCTATACTCTGTTGCGTATCGTCTACTCAGAGATGATCTCTGCTTAACATACAAGGCCATGTCAAACCCAGAGCTGTTGAGCATGCTACAATTAAAGAGATCCCAATCCATTAGAGCCACACGCTCCAGGGACCTAAACTTTGTCATCACAATGAACACAACATACTAGAGGGATAGGTTCCTGACCCAGAGACTCCCCATACTCTGGAATAGACTGCCCACACATGTCAAGCAGAGCACCTCCTTGGCCCTTTTCAAAAGGAACTGTGACGACTGCATGGAAGATAGGAAATTTACCCCGGGGAGCACGTCATTCTCCCTGCTAGACAGGGTTCCAGGGAAATAAATATTGTGGGAAGAAATATCCAGGGAATTGTTATGGCTAGGCTTGTATAGGCCCTAGGGCTGATAGCCTAGTACCAACCTATGAACCATAAACCCAATATATTAGTCATAGAAGACTCCATTGGGAGACACACAGATGTGCCTCTCACCAAGCTGGATAAGGAGAAAGTCATGGTTAGTTGTTTGCAAGGTGCCAGAATCCGCCATATCACACACGCACTCAAGTCTCTCAACAAGTAGGTACTGTTATGACACTGTTATGACCGTCATAGTCCATGTTGGCGTGAATGACTTGAGACATACCTCCCAGGACTATATGAAGAGAGACATGATTGAGCTCAGTGAATATGTGTCCAGGTAGGTATGTCCCTAGCCTTAAGCAGCATTCTGCCATCACCCAGAATGTTGCCTCAATACAAACAGAAAATGACTGACATTAACAATTGGCTTAGTTCTTGTGCCTGACAGCCTGGGAAGATATGATCGACAGACCACGATGCTTTGCTAGAGATGACCTGCATCTATCTCACTTGGGCTTCAGGCTTCTGACAAAGGCCCTTGCCTTCCCCGTAGTGCCTTTTTTAGGAAAAGTCATGAGGTCAATACTACCAACATAAAAATCTCAGCAAAACGCAAATTAAAGGTCATTCTGCTAAACGCTAAGAGTCTAAACATGAAACTGCACTCATTGTAAGCATTCTTATCCCTGGAAGATGCTGACATATGTGCAGTCACAGAAACCTGGTTCAAAGCTGCAGAGACCACCCCAGCCTTACTTGGTTACTCATTCTATCATACATTCAAACCCCAAAATATGGGCAGTAAAGCCAAAGGAGGTGGAGTTTCAATATATATTAAAGACACACACACCTCCAGGCTGGTCGAACAGTATGATGCACAGGAGACACTCCAGGTGCAGTTAACCGTTGACAAGACCCCTATTCAAATTACAGCTAGCTACAGGCCCTCAAATTTGACTCAAGATGCCCACTCCACCTATCTGGACTTCTTCAAATCTATCAAGATTCAACCCTTTACCCTGATCCTAGGTGACTTTAATTACCCAACCATATATTGGACAAGCTACTCATGCCAGAACACAAATGCCCAGAGGTTTCTCGATTTTATCAGTGCAAATGCCTTGGAACAGCTAGTCGATACCCCCAAAAGAGGTGATAATATCTTGGACTTGGTATTAACCAACATGAGTAACCACTGCAGCACCCCTACGGTATCATCCTCCCTGGTAAGATCCAACCATAAAGCAGTCACTTTTGAGTCACTATCCCCCCTGACCCCACCCCTCTAGCTAGGGTCAAACAAAAAAAAATTTCTCCCAAGTTGATTACAGCCTCTTGAGGGATGGTATAAACAACTTCCCAGCCCCCTCCCCCCACTGTAGGAACTGGCACCAATGTCCAAATCTACACCGAACTACTATATGAGCATTTATATAGCTGCATGGAATCAGAAATACCTGACAAGACAGAATCATCCTTTGCAAGGAAGAGTAAACCTGTCTGGTGGACATCTGCAATAAATAAACTGTATAACAGAAGGAAAAAATTGCTGTCCAGTGCCAAGAAGGAGCAAGTGCCCAATTAGAAGCAATTTTTCCTTCGCCTGAACAAGCAGATAAGGACACTAGTGAAATTCTCTAAAGGCAACTTCGAGTGCAAATTGGCTACATCTACTAGAGACAATCATAAGGCCTTCTTCACATATGTCTGCAACCTCAAAGGAAGCACCCAGATCTGTTCAGAACTGGTAGTCAAGGACACCACATACATAAATGCTGTAGATATAGCCAATCTACTGGCTGACAGATGCAGCAAAAACATCTCCCCTTTGTCCCTTCCATCAGTAAATCAGGACATCCCCAGTACCTGCCTCCCACCACTTATCTCTAGGGAAAAAGTCATCACTGCCCTCTCAAAGGCAAAAAATACAGCTTCCATGAGACCTGATAACATCCTAGGCTGCATTCTACATGAACTCGGGCATGAACTTGCAGCACCATTAGGCACCCTATTCAACCAAAGCCTGAGTACCGGCTTTGTCCCGACCGAGTGGAGGACAGCCACTGTCATCCCTTTACACAAAAGTGGAGTGTCCACCGATCCAGGAAATTATAGACCTGTCAGCCTAACTAGTCTGATCTGCCAGGCCATGGAACGGATTGTCATGGACCTCATTAACAGGGACATTGGCAACCTCCAAACACTCAACCCCACACAGTTTGGCTTTGTCAAGGGGCGGGCGTATCTGTTAAATCTGGTCAACATCTTTGAGACAGTCACCAAAGCATTGGACGAGGGGAAGAGCGTACACACTGCCTACCTTGACCTGCCCAAAGCCTTCGACTCTATTCCCCACTCAGGCATAGTAGATAAACTCTCTCAACTAGGCATCAATCCATATGTTACCAGATGGGTAGTATACTGGCTTACTGATAGAACCCACCTAATCAAAATAGAGGAAGCCACCTCAAGCAGTAGGTATACCTCAGGGATCGGTATTGGGGTCTCTGTTATTCGGGATGTACTTCTCTGAGATGCAGGCCAAAACCAGTGGGCTATGGCTGACCAGGTTTGCAGATAACTACAAGCTGGACGCAGTCATCAATTCCCCAAGTGATATGGATGTCCTCCAAGAGGGTCTCACCCAAACAAATGACTGGTACCATAAACATGGCCTCAAGCTGAATGCCACAAAATGCATCATCACCTCCTTTGAGGTGAGTGACGTCCCCACATATCAGATTAATAACAACGTCCTAAGTACGCAATCAGTAGTGAGGGATTTGGGCACCCAGGTTGATAGCAACCTGACTTTTGACCACCATGTTGCTTCCGTTGTACGGAAAGCTTTCCACATGGCCCACCTCCTAAGTAAGGTTATCTCATCCAGGGACAAAGAGGTCATAAGATCCCTGTATTTTTCCCTTATAAACCCAATTATTGAGTACAGCGCCCCTTCGGCATGTACCTTGCAAAGCACATGCAGCAGCTGGAGAGACCACAGAGGTTCCTCACTTGAGAATCCAGGGCCTCAAATGCCTACCCTACACAGGCTAAAAGCCCTGTCCCTCTAGTCAATTTCATACAGACTCCTCAGAGGTGACCTCTCAGGCATACAAAGCAATTTCAGACCCCGCCTTGATGGGACTGCTGCATATTGCAAGTCAAGCTCCACTCGAGCAACCCGTACACATGACCTCAACCTGGTCTGTGATATCAATAGGACTTGTTGGCGGGTCTGATTTGTGTCCCAGAGACTCCCCCCATCTGTGGAGTAGACTCCCTCTCCACGTCAAGCAGATTACCTCATTATCCCTTTTTAAGCGCAACCTGGATAACTGGATGGGAAACAGAAAATACTCCCCTGGGAATCCACCTGTCCCTGCTGGACAGGGGCTCTGGGTGCTGACTTGTCTAAACATGTACTAAACTCTTGGCTAGGCTTATAAAGGCCTCAGGGCTAATAGCCTAGTAACCTCATGTGATCCTATAAAAGAAAATATATATTTTTTATGTGTTTGCAGGCCCCCCCCCCCCCTTGCTAATTAAGTATATGAGCTTCAGTGGTAAATTTCACATTCTGCACTGTATGGCCATCTCTATTCAAAACCTTCAAAGTTTCAAAACTTCTGTCATATGATTTCTGCTATATGATGTTCGAAGTTTTGAAACTTTGGTAATCCTATAGGGATCCATTTATATGTAATGTGTGTGTGTGTGTTTGTGTACACACACACACACACACACACACACACACACACACACACATATATATATATATATATATATATATATATATATATATACACACACACACACACACACACACACACACACACACACACACACTCACACATACACATATATAAAGATATGTGTGTGGGTGTGGTATGTATGTATGCATATATTAATAAATTGGTGTATCCCCAGGATTCAGTAAGCTCTGTGTAGGCTTCACTCAAAGGTAACACGGAGTTTAGATGTGTGTGCGTTGATGTGTGGTGAGCAGCAGCGCTCATTGCATATTTGACGCTCATCATGTTTAAATGCAAATAAGAGAGGTTTTGTGGCCCAGGAAACCATGTAAGCGAGCATGGATAGCACTACTTTGTAAATTAGTGCACATGAAGATTTGCGGTTTTGTGTGGAATGCCACAGTGATCAGCAGGGCTTCACAGATAGCTCTCGATCTCTTAGTGCAAAACATCTGGACAGTGACCTAGAAACAGGCACATATTTGCTATATGTAAATGTGCTAGAATAACCAGGGGGTTGTGTTAAGATACATGTGCTGAAGGATTTGAAGTCTGGAATTCAAATGTATATAGTGTTCAGTCACATCAGTCTTGAGATCATCACACTGATATGGCATAAAGCCTCAAATGTGAAAAGGAACCCATCTGGGCATTCTGTGACAATCTGGATAGTTGAGAGGTGTGAATGTTAAGTATATGGTGCAAACACAGTACAGGGCAGTGCATCCAAAGTGTGAAATTGTGAAATTCCATTCCTGACATTCTGTGCTGAAGTTGTGTAATTGATCTGTAACAGTACATAGACTGCCATGTAAAATAAACACTTGGGAAGTGTGTGTATTGAATAGGTAAACAGATGAATTGTAGGAATGAACACAGTGAAAGAGGATAGATGAAGCAACTTAATGTACAGCAGATGAGGGCTTGTCAATGGAAGATGGTTGCAGCAGCAACACCTATCGCGTATCAATACTGTATAGTAGGGACTGCACAGTGAAAATGTGTTTTATGTAACTGCCACACAAGGTGACATAAAAGTGGAGATGTCTGTGTGAGATAAGCATCCTTACATGAACAGGGCAGAGGACATATATCCAGGGATATTATATACAGGTGGGGTAGGGTGCAAACTGATTTGCCTGAATATGAGTATAACCTCAACAGAGGTCTCTAGCAAGTGGACCACAGGTAAAGGCTCATGGACACCATTAAAGGAACCAATCACAGTTATGGACAATATCAGAATAATACAACCAGTAATCCCATGCCTCTGACATAAAATATGTGATTTAGAGTGATTCTTCCCAAACACACTTGTAGAACTAATAAAAATATAAATAAACACCAGTGCAGCTACCACGGCTAAAAACATAAACTTTAATAAAATAAAAACAAAGGATAAGTGCTTTTGTGTTACTAAAAACACTTCTTCAGCTTGTAGAACTATTATGGTAAATCCACACTTTATGAAGGTAATCAGGCACATTGTCCTGGCTTTGTAACATCTGCTGGAGGTGTTAGGAGGGACATAGCTATACCTGTATGTGAAGTTATGAGCAATACAGGCTAGCTGACTAATGTGGATGACCTACATATGCAGCACAATCCACACTGCCACAAATGTTATCCATGCCATTAATGTTGTTAAACACCTTTGTATGTACTGTGTGCATCACCAGAACAGGTAGTAAATATGCGTCTGGTGTAGCATCTTGATGGGGGGGTTCCACACCATCAGATAGTAATGTTTATGTCACGAAAATAATATCTAGGCATGGTCAATAAGCTGTGTAACAGCTCACTGCGACAAAGGTGGTACACTTCAGTTACACATCGGTGGACGATGTGTAGAGAGGCACATGAAGAAGGGTGTATTGTAATCCATTATTGGTGTGATGAAGGCTGGCAACTATGGAGATGTTATGGCCTTTGATGTGGATGTCCTTAACATACTCAGTAGTTGTGTTACAAGGGAGTGATCAGCACTGTGACCACATGCTGGTGGATGGTCCATTTACTGTCTACCCCAGGAAACGGGTCATATAATTGTTGGTATGATTATAGGGCGTGATGTCCACATCATACTTGGGTTGTGTGTTTGTTTTCCTGACATAACAAATTCCCCCCATGTTTTCTGGTCTTTGCAGGTGTTGTCATGGCTGTGGCAGCAATCTTTGCTGTGTATTGATAACTGTCTATATTATACTAATTTCACAGTTAGAGTCCTTGATTGTCCACAATCTGTAGTCCTTCAGGCAGCTTTTTGGACACAGGATGTGTATGTCAACTGTGATGTCTATCACTTAAATAATGGATATGAAAGAGCCTAGCAGACATCCCTGATGTACGGACCTGACCTGAGATATAGGTCACTTCACACATTTCAACATAGTGAGATATGTTGTAGTAGCATGTTGTATGTGATACACTGGGTGATATAGCTGTTTTTGGCCACATCTGACAGTGTTGATTGAATACCTCGGTGTGGATTTGTGTCATATGGCTTGGTCTGGTCTAGTTCCACAAGATGACAGTGTCGTCATCATACATGCTCTCATTGACATCTTTGAGGACATCTATCAGATGTAACAGACATGATGTAGCATTAGGGATTCACACAGGTCTGTTACACACAGCCAGGATATTACTAGTGTCCATTTAGAAAATGTCCATGATGACATGTTGGCTGACTGACAGAACACATATTGTGAATGTTGGCAAATCAACCTGTACCCGTAGAGCTGTTACCATTGGTGTACCCCAGAGATCTGTGCTTGCCTCTTTACTGTTGGAATCTATTTCTTGACAGTTCAGGCTAAAATATATGGCCTTTGGCTTACCAGGTTTGGTGATTCTTGCATATTCGGTGCAATCATCGACTCCACCAGTGATGATAACTTTGTATAGGAGGAACTAACACAGACATATGATTGGCCACACGATCTACAGATAAATGCAGAAATGTGTCGTTATTTTGTCCTTCTGAAAAGTGGAATTCCATGTTAATTACAACATTGACAACAGCCCTGCAGTGCTGAAACCCAGTGATGTAAGCACTGGGAACACATGTAGATAGCAATCTGAAATTTGACCACCAAGTATTCACACTGGTATTGAAACTCTGTTTTGTGCACATCATAAGTCACAACATCATATTCAGATCTTAAGATTGTGTGACAGTACTGTACTCAAACCTCAGAGAACTAATAGCGTATAATGCTGTCTTTTGCATGTACCTCACCAGACACATGCAGCAGCTGGAGAGAAAACAGGAGTTTCTCACCAAGAAAACACAGGGCCTACAAACTATGCCATGATGTATGTGGGTAGACTGAAAGCCATGTCACTGTAATCTGTATTGTATAGAATGCGGCGACCTCTCCCTGGCCTGCAGGCCAGTCTCTGACTCTGCTCTGGTATGAATAGCACACATCCACAAATCATATGTAGCTGATGACATCAGCAGTGTCTCTTGAGGAGAATATGGCAGTAACAGTGTCTCACATGCTAATGTAAAAGGCTCTCTGTAATGTCAGTCAAGAACGTAAACACGCAAACACCTCCAGCTGACTACAGTGAGAATAGAACCCCTACCTATCTAAGTATGCAGGCTACAGAACTCAAGTGCCATGGCACAAGTCTGAATTTTACAAGACTGCAGGTCAACTTGTAGTGGATGACATTAGCAGGGTGTGTTGGAGAGCACATGTTGAGAAGCCTGCTTGAAATGGATGTGTAGGCATGTGCAAGTATCAAAATACTGTCAATCCATGGGATTGGAGCAGTAACACACTCGACTACAGTGAGAACAGGACCCCTACCAAAGTACACAGACTACAGAACTCAGTACTTTATGCAGGTGCCATGGCACAAGTGTGGCTCTTACAAGACTGCAGGTCAGATTCTAGTGAATGAATGACACCAGCAGGGCATGTTGGAGAGAGGGTGTTGAGAGGCCTGCATAGGTTCATAGCTTCATAGGAGGTTACTAGCCTAATGGCCATAGGGTGTTTACAAGCCTAGCCATGTAAAAACACAGGTACCCTTATTGAGTATAGATAGATGGTTGTTAGCAGAGCGATTTTGTGATCAACACTGACTGGCCCTGTCCATGAGGGACATAGGTGCCACGGGTGAATTTACATTCACCATCCAGTTGTCAAGGTTGCGCTTGAATAAGGTCATTGAGGAGCACTGCTTCACATGCAATGGGAGCCTGTTACAGAGGAGTGGCAATCACTGGGAGATATATCTGTGTCTCCAACATGTTCTGTTTATGTCATAGGCTAGGTTGAGATCCGTGGAGCAGATGTCCAGGATTTCCAGTATGGCAGGATCTGAGACTGCTGTGTAGACCAGGCGTGGGTCACCTCTCAGCAGACTGCATGATACTGAGTACAGTGACAGGTCTTTTAGTCTTTCCATGTATGTCATGTTTTGGAGGCCCTGGATTCTCTCAGTCACAAACCTCTGTGTTTTCTCCAGTTGTTGCAGGTGTTGGGTGAGGTACAGACAAAAGGGAGCATTGTACTCAATTAGTGGTCTGGTAAGGGTAGAGTACAGCAGAGCTATGACCTCCCTGGTCTTGGATGTGATGGCTTTATTTATGAGGTGCGTAATGTAGAATTTGTGTCTCACCACTATGGACACAGTGATTGAAGTGTAGATTGCTATCAGCATATGTTATCAAGTCTTGCAACACTGTGTTTGAGCTTAGAGGGGTGTTATGTATATAATAATTAGCTGGGGTACTTTATTGCCAAAGGAGACAATGAGGCATGTTTTGTTTTAAGGTTCAGTCCGTGAGTTTGGCACCAATCATTTGTCTGTGCCAGCCCCTTCTGTAATATGGTATTACATATGTATCACGTCATATGTCACACGTTGTACATGTCACACGTGTTATCATTGGAGGATTCTATATGACTGTGTCCATTTGGCAGTCATCTGCAAACTTGGTAAGCTATAGGCCATCTACCTTTACCTAGGCTTCAGAGAAATAGTTTCCAAACAGTTGAGGGCCCAGCACAGATTCTTGTGATATTCCATGGGCAAGTGGTCTAGTGGTGGATGTGCGGTCCCCAACTTTGATAGTGTGTGTGTTCTGTTGGTGAGCCAGTTGGCCATCCGTCTAGTAATGTATAGGTTAATTCACGGGTGGGACATTTTCTGTGTGATACCTGAATGGGAGATCGTGTCAAAGGCCATGGATAAGTCATCATAGGCAGTTTGTCCTGTTATCCCTCATCCAGGTCTATGGGGTCAGTATCAAAAATGTCCACTAGGTTTAATAAGCCAGATCTACCCTTGACAAAACCAAAATGGGTCGAGTGAAGTGTGTTGAAGGTCACCTATGTCCCTGTGGCTAAGGTCCATGCTGATTCCTTCCCTAGTCTTGCAGATAAGGCTTTGTAGACTTATGGATCAGTAGTTCTAGTTCTTTATGTTACCAGATTGATGTGTATTGCATATCACACAACATTTTATATTAGTTTCTGTAGCGTAGGTAATATCTGTGGGAAAAGTACTGAGACAACAAATAACGAAGAACAACTAACTGCAGCAAACTGAATTCGATAAACAGTAAGCAAAAAAACAAACTAATATCAGAAACAGTCACTGTTTTAATAAACCAAATAGCAACACGCAAAGCTTTTGGGTCTCCCCTTCTTCAGTGCATACAATAAGTAACTTTTCAACACAATTTAAATATAAAATACACGACGCAGCCAACCAATCATAAAATACCAGTTAAATAATTATTCAGTCAATATAACATCATTTGTTTTCTCTGTAAAACAGGCTTCAGACTTGCTGCCTCATTCAAACCTGGATAAACATCAGCATTCCATTCCTAAATTCAGGCAAATTCCCTAACTTAATATCTCCTCTTCCTCTTTCAGTTTTACGTAAAACTTTAATAAACCTAAACTTAAAATAATGTTCACTGCCCTAATCTAAAATATGCTTTGCTAAAGTATTAGACTCCACTCCTCTTTTAATTTCAGACTTATGTTCTATGATTCGTTCTTTCAGTCTTCTGCTACATTTATGTACATAAAATGTTGAACAATATGTAAGGTAGCTAAGTATACTATATAGCTAGTGGTACAGTTGGCATAACAATCAAAAGTATATTTTTTATTACTGACAGGGTGCATAAAATATAAGTCAGTGATTTTGTCCTTAAAGCAACTGCAACCTAAACAGGGATGAGTAACTTTTTATAGGTGTCTTTATGTTTTTCACCTAACAATTCTTTATAACATAATCTACTCTTGAGATTTCTCTCATTTCTGTATGCAAAAATAGGACAGTAATCTATACATTTCTTTATCTCAGGCATAGTTAATAATATACGCCAGTTCTTTTTGATAATTTTTCTATATTTGATGTTCTATTATTGAAGGACAGTACATTTATTTTCAGTATTCTCTCAGTAGGCCTCGAAGAATCATTTTGTGAACCAAAAAATGGGGCTGTTCTCCCTGTCCTTTTTTTTCATAACTTGATCCATTATATCATATACCATACTAGAAGGATACCCTCTCTCAGTAAACTGTTAATGCCATCTTTCATCTGTGTTGGCTGGTTGTGTCATGTATTTTATATTTAAATTGTGTTGAAAAGTTATTTTTTGTATGCACTGAAGAAGGGGTGACCCAAAAGCTTTGTGTGTTGCTATTTGGTTTTATTAAAACAGTGAACATTTCTGATAAAAGTACTGAGACACCAGGGTTACAGTGCTTGGGGGGAGACAACACATGGCTGTGATATAAATATATGACATATTGTTAGGGCCTTCAGTTTGTTTCCAAATGTAATTTCATGTCATGGACAGTAAACAGCAGTAATGCATAATAATAATTACTATTCCATAGCTCGGCGAGCAGCGAGTTTGAGCAATGGTTGGCAAAGGGTTTACTCATGTGAGATGCACATTTCCAATACTTTCCATGTTTGTGCTTACTTAAGCAGTGTGCAGACATGAACCACATTGCAAAAAGTCTGAGAGTTAGTATTGAGCCTTTGAAACGCACCTGCTGCTTAATTGACTCTGTAGCAGCAGGTGTAAATACACTGACACATTTCTTTTTGAGCCCAGATGATACTTGGTTTGAATCCACATGTATCCAATGGTTTTAAAGACTTTGATAATGCAATGACATGAATTCATTATAGTACATGTAGTGCTGTGTATTGACATAGCACAGCAGGGTTGAGCGGCATTGTGTGGAGATAACCACAGCATTTTGCTGCCACCCACCATTGCTGCGCATTGGTGTGCAATGAGCACCTCCATGCAAACATATCGTCCAGAGCTTTTTCTGCTACTGTGCTTGTTGTGTGTGATTCTATTGTTTGGCCAGATTAAAAGTGTTAAAAATGGGGTAGATAGGAAAGTGGTGGAATGAGGAGCAAGCAGGGGGGATGAACAAAGGGAAAACAGTACAGGAATGTGCAGGAGGAAGGTAATAAAGAACCTTAGCTGTTAATTTCTTTAACAGTGTAAACTGAAAGTGTGTGCTAATATTAAATGAATTTAGACAGTCACCTCCACAAAGAGGGGTGACAACAACACAATCATGTTGTATAGCCAGTTGGACCAAATCAAGTGTTTCAAGAAAACGTGTGCAAAACGGAGAGCTGTGTATGGGACAGTTTTTTTTTTTAATTCAGTAAGAGAAGACTGCTGTCTTGGTTAGATAAGTTCATTAGGTGTGGAAGCAAATACAAACATACAAGACACAAAAGGGGGGACACTATGATTGGAATGAAGGAGGGGACAACACAGGCTTATGCCCATCAAGTTTGGAGACCGTGGGAGCATAGTCCTCACCCACTGGACTGTCATCACTGTCCCCTTACTCCGCTGGTGGCTAGAGTGCTTGACGTCTCTTCCTCCTCCTACAGACCATGAGGGAGAGCTGCCTCTCCATTTGGAGTAGGTGTACACCAGTGGTGTGGCGCATGACCCTAGACATCATTTCTGGCAACTTACGGGTGATGAAATCACCACATGCGTCAATGCACCAGCTTCCAGGGCAGTACTCCCTGAGGGCACAGGTAGTGCAGGGACATCAGAAGCAATGCTGCCAGGATGGCTTCTAGATGTGCTGGGCATCGGTGCTGGAGCTGGTGGAGAGGGGGCAGGCTGATCCACTGGGGCTGGCCTAGTTGCTATGCTGTGTAGCATTTAGTGATGTAGTACACATGAATGACATGTAAACATTTTGATGGCACATAATAGGCAATAAAAAGAGAGGTAAGGGTAGGGGTGAGAGGAAAAAAGAGAGATAAAAGTACCATAATATATGACATACTGTGTATTAGTATAATTATGCAACTCTTTTATCTGAAGCATTACAGATACACACTGTACTACAGCTT
Organism: Protopterus annectens; assembly: GCF_019279795.1. Lineage (NCBI taxonomy): Eukaryota > Metazoa > Chordata > Ceratodontiformes > Protopteridae > Protopterus > Protopterus annectens. The sequence continues at coordinate 398,535,416 of NC_056737.1, read as the reverse complement.
GTTGAAAGTAATCCTTGAAATGTGCATATATTACACATGTGCGTGTTCCAGTTATGCAGATTACAGTTTACAGCAGGGCATTTGCACCACTGGTACAGAGTTTTTTATTTAATGTAAATAGTATTGAAGAAATAACAATATTGTATATTTGTGAATTGTGGTATTTGAACCCACAACCTCTGACCGCAGTCTAATATTGGACTGTTACAGTCGGTTTGTGCTACAAACTAATGCATGCATATTTACTTTTACATTTGGGATATGCACGTTCAATTTGATACAGCTCTATAAAAGACCAAAAAACTATCTTTCATTTTTAATGCTACAATTACACTTCATTGCTATAAACTGTACTGTCACAATATTACAAAAAATGTTGCACACCATGTACTAGAACCCAGGACCATCTGTACTCCAGCCCTACATAGGACTAGTTACATGACATTCCCTAAATTACTAATCATTCTTAAGGTCTGTGTTAACTGCCGTGCAATGCCACTTATTGGATTATCGTGGTGCCCATCAGAATTAATTGAATGTATCTTTTTTCAGTTATTGGCTGTCTGGGTCCTGTTTGCAGCTGTTCTGTCTGCTTTTTAGATGGGTCATTCGTCCAGTTTGTGCACTGCCATGCTTTGTGTAAACGAGATAATCACAGACAAACCTGACGTTCATTTTTCCTCCGTTTCCAGTGATTGCGCTAACCAGCCCCCCCCCCCCAAAAAAAAAGAAAAAAAAAAGGGACAAGTAGTTGAAATGAGGAAAAGCAATCCATGACATACACACTTGGCAATGTTGGTACACATGAGATATTTCTGCATAGGTCTGGATTTGAACTCTCATTCTAGTGAACATTCAAAACACAGGAAGGGTGCCTTATCCCTCTTAGCCACAGCTGTGCAGCAAGGAACAGAAGTAATTCTGCACACAACCAACTGCAACATCATCTACAGTAATATGAAACCGTACAACTGTTATTTGTATAGTTATCATTTTGGATGTAGTGCACTAAGTGATTACACATCCAGTTAGACTATATGCAGCTCTGTCTTGCCTCTCTGTTTGTTGGTCATTCTTCTCTTTTCAGACCAGTAATCTGAGGCATGTAGTCTGTAAGCCATTCTATATCATTGGCCTTAAAATGTGTGAGGATATTAAATGGCAATAATATCATATGCAATTGCCAGTAAATGAAGGGGAGGTTGTGTATTGTGAATTATGTGCTACTTACTTAAATTTCCAAACTTACATATAACACTTTGTGAGTCTAATCTGACATACCTACTGGATGTATGGCAGCTTACAGTGCTGCTGTTTTCTTTCTCCCAACCAGTAATCAATCACAGTTATAATCCATTAAAAACAAACACTGAGGGAGTGCATGCACTATGTTTACGTCTCTTACATGGAGCCAAGTGTTTGGGATTCAGCAGTTCTAAACAGTTCACACCTGATTTGCATGTTCACTATGCTAACAGCCCTGAATCTACACCATGTAAAAAGGCAAGCATGTAGCTAGGAAAACTGAAGGTGAGGAGACTTGTTTATGTGGAGAACACAGAAAATAGGCTATTACTTTAGGATATCTGCACAAAGGTTACTGAACTTGAGAAGGTATGCTTGCATTTTGTTGGCTACATACTGCATATGCTGGAATGTAATTAAGAAAGATCTGAAGTAAAGGCTTTTCCACTTTTCTTTGGATGCACTTGTTAGAAGTGTACTGATGTCATGGGGGTGCTTGCATGGCATTTCACAGGCATACATGATTGGCAATACCGTAAAATGGAATGTTCTGTGATAAATTTGTAGACATGTTTCAGGGACAGTTCATTTGATAGCACTTTTAGCATTTCAAACATTGTGTGTAAGCAAAATGTGTCATTTGCCTGTTCTTTTTTTTTTGGGGGGGGGGCATGCAAAGCTGCATTTCTGTTATGGCACAAATAAGGATATGTTGCTACTATTACTCTGTTTTTTTTTTTTTTTTTTTTGCATCCAGCCTGTTGCTTGTATTTCATATCTCTAGACTGTTTTATGTTTCTCCAATGGGTCATACTGAGATACTACCTTTTCTGTTTTATCTGGGAACAGTTGTTTTGTAGTTATGTGATACTTATGTGTATTATCCTTCTGTTGTCTTTTAGGAGACCTAGAACTTTGCCACCCAGGTGTCTCAGTCCTCAAAGACCACTCTTCATTGATGCAGAAAATTGGGTTATTGTTGACACTTTTAAGAACATGGTGCCTTCCTGCTTGAAAGGGGATGGGGAGATATGTCACACACAATGCAGATTTGGTGGCAGATTGTCGAAGATGTTAATGCCATGGGTGGCCACTGCAGGACATATAAGCAGGTGCACCATAGGGCCACTGATATGATCTCATCTCCACGGAGGAGAGCAGCTGCAGTGGGCCGTGATCAGATGAGTACTAGGGGGCCTACTATAGAGCCACCACTAACACCAAATGAAGAGTTCCTGCCCACTGTCAAGGATCCAGACAGCTCCCAGGAAACAACAATGATGAATTGTCACCATGCACGGCTCACACCTGTCTGCCATACCAAGATGTAGAGCTAGCACAGAACTTGGCTGTGTTCATGTTGACACTCACAAACCAATTTCACCTGGAGATCCCTTACAGACGCACGCACAATAGTTACATGGTTCAGCTGTGCAGCTTAAAACTAATTTTGTCTCACTGGCCATTTGTTAGTTTATCAAAATGTCTGCCTGCTTCTCTTTCTTAAACACACACACTCACTGACATTTTGTGTCAGCTTAGGCTTCCTGCCCCCCACACACAACCTATACAAGTGATAATAACTGTGCCATATCCCTGTTTTGTATCGTTTGGATTCAGGGAACATAGCTGACTTAGTCCTTAGTGTATCTGCATTTGTGATGTTGAACAGATAATTATATATTTGACTTGTATTGGTTTTAGAAAGTTAGACAGTTGATACCATCAAAATTTTCCAATTTTATTGTAAATGATCATGTGAGGGTTTTGAAGTCTGAAACTGAAATGTGTATCACTTTCTAACTTCTCTCTTTAAATTGTAAATGATCTTGTGAGGGTTTTGAAGTCTGAAACTGAAATGTGTATCATTACTTTCTAACTTCTCTCTTTATTGATTTCCAGTACAAACGTATCGTGCTAAATTGAGGGCATGCAGTGACCATCACTACTTTTTGAGCAATATGGCTGTGTGAATCTTTGATGACCGAGGCCTGCTACTTAATAATGAACACATACAAGTCAAATAAGTCTCTGCTGTCACATGTTAAGGTCATTTCTGTACAAATCTTCCACCTTTTACTTGCTTACACTACCAAGTAACAAAATGCAAGGATATGCCAGTCATTCATATTATTGCACAATACACTTCAGGTTCAACACTTATCTTGTAAATCCAGCAGTTTAGTTCAGGCTGACTCTGTCTGATTCAAGCAGTACACAGCCAGTACATAAGGAGGTAAATGTTGTGAGCGTTGCCTGGCATCAGTGTTATTACATGCATGTGCATAGAAGGAAGGTTTTAAGCCCTTAAGTGGTGAGTGAGTGTGCTATGCAATTGCCTCTTAGCCAATGCAAGGGCATATTGAGCACGCCTATGTCTGCCTACACCCAGAGCAACTGCTGGTTCCACCTGTGACTCCCTCATCTGTTTGTGGCTGTGGTGACCTTGGCATTGGTGGTGGGATGTGTGCTCCTTACCCCTTGTTGATCTTGCTGAAGCTGCTTTCTCAGAGTGATGTGTAGCGTGGTACATACTGTGAATATTTCAGTATATGTCCATGGATTGTAATGCAAGGCTCCCCCAGATGTATCTAGGCACCGGAACTGCTACTTCAGCAGCCAAAACACATGCTGTATGATATTTCTGGTTTGAGAGTGTGCTTTATTGTGGTGTTCAGCGGGTGTTTTGCTTTTCTGATGGGTGTCATCAGCCACGGTTGCAGTAAATAACCTGCATCCCCCCAGTAAATGACCCTGTGGGATATCCCGCCAAGTGAATATCTGATACTTTTGGGAGGTGTGCCAGATATGCGAGTTGTGGTAACTGTCAGGGTTGCCAGCACACACATTCAATATGATTCCCTTGGCATTACACATGACTTGGAAGTTAATAAAGTGGAAGTCCTTTCTATTTATGTAGAGCCTTCTCTGTTCCCCTGGTGTCGCCTTAATTTCTGTATGTGTGCATTTTGTGCCACCCAGTACTTCAGGATAGTATGTTACAGGGTAGAACTCCTGCATATTTCTGGCCCTGTCCTCAGGAGTACGGGGAAGTATATGTGGTCACTGGCATGTTGGAGCATAGCATTCAAGAATTGATGGAGGATCCTGGATGCTAATGCTTGTGACACCCCCAGCATGTCCCCTACTGGCCTCTGAGATGTACCTGTAGCTAAGATTTTTAGTGCTGTACATGCCTTTGTTTCCTCTGGGATGGGTTCCTCTCAGTTTGCCCTGGCTGTGATTTGAGGATGACAGAGGTTGCAGAGTTCCTGTAGTGTGTCTCTATCTACTCTGTAGCATTCTACAATTTCCACATCATGTATGTTGTGATAAGTTACCCGGGGTTTAAACACTATACTCCTTCTTAGCCATAGTTTGTTAGCAGCAGCATAGACTTCAGCCTGTTGCGCATACACATGAATTAAAGCAACAGCAGCCCCTAACATTATTTCTGTATAGACTCCTTTCCATGGTTGTATTCCAGTAGGTTTTGGAATTCGCAAGGAAAATCAGTACTGAACCTACACGGTTGCTTTATGGCTTGTTGAATAGCTACACCATCTTGGATTGGTTGATTAACATACAGTTCAGCTGCTTATGCTGTAATTTGCATGCCACTGTGTTTAACATACTTGCGTAGTAGTGCCACTTGCGTAGTAGTGCCACTTACTGAATCCAAAACAGTGTGCTACCATGCACAGGGTGGAAATGAACCGGGTAGGTCACTGTTGCAGTCATCACATTTGGGTTATCCCTGCCAGGGTAGCCCTCGGCCGGCCAGAATACCAGAGACTTAGTATTTCTGCGTTGGTTGCTGTCACTTGAGGACTGATGTCAGGTCGTCAGTAGTATAAAGTAAGGCAGCCGACGCCATTACATCAGTCTTTCTTGCCGTGGAGCCCAAAGGAGAAGCAGTTCGCACGAGTGCCGGTTGGCCCCTACCTGAGTTTTTGTCTACCGAATTGAAGTTGAAGTATTCTAAAGCTAAGTACCCCATTGGGGATCCTTTTTTCTTGCACTAACCGATGTCAGAAAAAGTTAGTAATTGTCTCGCCTGTGGAAAGCAAATACGACACCGAGACTTCCACTCTTACTGCGTCACTTGTTTAGGCCCAGACCAGGACATTCCTCATTGCCCCTTCTGTGCTTTGTTCAACACCAGAACTATCCATCGTCGGGTCCTTATTGTAGAAAGATATTTTCACCTACAGTCCTCAAATTCTGATATGGCTTCGGTAAGCCATCCGACAGCAGATGTTCCGAAAAAACATAAAGATAAAGACAGAGACAGACCGCACAGATCCAAACCTACTGATGACGCTTCCGTTAAGCTAGTCGTCAGTTCTCCAGTACTCAGTGAGGTGCTTTCGCAGCCCCTGATGCCTGCTTCTGTTGATTCACAGGCCGCTACCGATACCGTTTTGGAGTCCGGTATGCTGCTAAACTCTTCTTCGACTAAGGATCCTGCAGTCATCTCTACCTTGGATGGGTCCAGAGACACTGAGCAGGCAGCAGCTTCCGAGGAAGTCCTTCGCACTATCGAATCGCGACACAAACCATCTTATTTTGTGACTACTGTTCTTTCTAAGACAACTGAGTTTCTTAGGCCCAGGGTACGAACCACACCCAAGAAACTGATGACCCACTCTGATGCCTGCTACCTTGCCTCAGTCTCAAATGCTTAAAATGGCGGAAGACCTTATTGTGCTAATCAGGGGAAGCCAAGTCACCCCCTCCAAAAGGAAAAGAGATCTGTTCCCTGTAGTTTTGTCTGAACAAGAGTCGGATGAATCTGATGCTTCTGAAATTGAAGACATGCAACCCCTCTCCACTTATGAGGATTCTGATGCAGAGGATTCCATTCCTTCAGCCTCTCCCCCAGAGGATTTTTCCTTTGGGGGAACCCTGCAAACTTTACGGGAGCATTTCAAATGGGAGAGTCAGGACTACCCTCAGTCTAAAAAGTGACTCAGGGAATTCCTAGATCTTCCACAACACAGACCTTTGGCCGTCCCCCCAGTCCTGGATGTTGTGGAGGATGTTTTCCTCGAATCCAGCTTGACTCCTGATGCCCTTCCTCCTGCTCCCAGAAAACCAGACAGGTACTATAGAGTCCCTGACTCACACAAATATATTTTTAAAAATCCTACAGCTGACCCTGAGGTCATTTTTCAAGAGCCATACGGGATTAAAGCAACCTCTGCTAAGAATCCCACCCCCTCAAACAGGGATTCCTGAGCATTGAACAGATGGGGTAAAAAAGTATACACCTCTGCTACTCTTGCTATCAGGGCACTAAATTGTCAGTTCCATATGCTGAAATTTCAGCAACATACCTTGGAACTCCTTAAACAAAAAATGTCTTCCTTTTCTGCTTGGGCAGAATCTAAAGATTTACAAGAGTTGCTGCATTCTGCAAGTCAAATGACTAAATACACCTTGCACTGTGGTTTTGACACCCTAGAAGCTTCTTGCAGGGCAGCAGTCACTGGATCTGTCATTTGAAGGGCTGCATGGCTTAAGGAACAGCTCCTGCCAGACCATGTCATATCTAAATTGTTGGATGCCCCCTTGCACAAAGATAACTTATTTGGCACAAAGGCAGAAAAGGTCTTAAAAAGATGGGAAAGAAAGCAAAATCTATGCAAACAGTTAAGGATTTCTTGCAGGCCCAACACCTTAGGTTCAGCAGGCATTGTCCCTACAAACACTGGTCCTTTCCTGCTCGCAGTAAACCGGCCCAGCCTAGGCCCCGTGAAAACAGACCACCCAGACAGCAGCCCCAGGGAATGCAGAAATCTAAGCAGTGGACTACCTCCACTTCAAAACCAGGGAGTTCTAAGCCACCCCCTTATGGTAAGAACTCACAATGACTCAACTCCTCCACCCCCTCCCTCTGCCCACCTTCACTTACCCCTAAGAGGAAAACTCTCCTTTCACTCAAGCACTTGGGCCACCATTACCAAGGACCACTGGGTTCTAAACATTGTGTCTCAGAGATACAAATTTTCCTTCCACAAACTTCCAACACCAAAATGATTGCCAGATCTACCACCAAATCAGTGGGCAGAGGCTCAAAAGCAAATCCTTTCCCTGCCCTCTCTATGAGAGCAATAGAGCACATTCCTGCAGAACAGATATTCCAAGGTTTTTACTCCAGACTTTTGCAGGTGCCCAGAAAAGAGGGCACCTGGCACCCCATCCTCAATCTATCTTTTCTAAACACCTACCTGGTGATCCCAAAATTCAAACTACTCACCCTCCAGCAACTGCTACCCATGCTCTCCAAGGACGCTTGGCTAGCCACCCTAGATCTAAAAGAGGCCTACCTCCACATTCCTATCAGGGAATCATGCAGGAAATATCTCCGCTTCAGGGCAGGATCTCAGCACTTTCAGTTTTCTGCGCTTCCCTTTGGCTTATCTATTGCTCCCAGAGTTTTCACAAAATATCTGGCTCCGGCCATTGCCTTTTGCAGACAAAGAAATATTCAGATTTACCCATACTTAAACAACTGCCTTCTTCAGGCAGCCAGCCAGGAAAAGCTGCTCAAGCACCTGGCCTTTGTAAAGACCCTACTAACCTCCCTAAGGTACACAGTCAACGAAAAAAAATCCAAACAGGTGCCCACCCAAAGGATAATCTTCCTGGGAGCAAGTCTGGACAAAGCATCCCAGATGGCATTCCTTACTCCAGAGAAACAAATTTTCCTGACATCCTACTTCTCTCAACTAGCCACCAGGCCTCAGCTATCTGCAAGGAAGATCCTGCAAGCTCTGGGGTTCATGGCATCTTGCATACTACTCATTCCATGTTAGATTTCATATGAGGAAACTTCAGTGGTACCTAAAGAGCCTTTGGTGTCAACGCTGTCAAAACCTGGAAACTCTTCTACCTATAATTTGTTGCCTCAGAAAAGATTTTCTTTGGTGGGCAGTAACTTGCTCCCACAAGAAGGGAATGCCTTTCTCCCCACCCACTGCCAACCAGACACTCACCACCCACAGGAAATCCCTCTGCACATCAGTCAAAAAGAGATGATGGCTGTGCAGTACGCCTTGATAGCTTTCAAGCCCCTTCTCTCTCCAGGGGCTCTCTTGATCAAAACAGACAACACCACTGTGATGTGGTACATCAGCAAGCAGGGAGGGACTCACTCCTACCCTCTATGCAGGCTGGCCATGACCCTTTGGCACACAGCCTCTGGCATGCAACTACACCTGTTAGCACAATTCCTACCAGGCTCTCTCAACTCTCTGGCAGACCAATTAAGCAGAAATCTTCTGGACCCACACAAGTGGCAACTCAAAAGAAGTGCCTTCACCCTAATAACTCAGAAATGGGGAACCCTGAAGGTCGACCTCTTTGCCTCCCATACCAGTCATCAGCTCAGCAAATTCTGCATCAGGGAGCATCACTACATGGTTTGGAAAGTGGATGCCCTGTCCTTCCCTTGGTCAGTCTGTTGGTCTATGCCTTTCCTCCCCTACCTGTCATCCCCAGAGTACTGCTCAAAATAAGGGAGGAAAAACCAAGTACCATTCTTATAGCTCTAGATTGGCCCTGACAACACTGGTACCCCTTGATGCACAGTCTGTCCCCGCTACCTCCATTGCATCTTCCTCAGATTCCAAACCTTCTGATGCAGAGGGAAGGGGAATTCATGCACCCCCAATTGCAGACACTCAATTTGGCAGCTTAACTTAATTCCTAACCCCGAACCAATCTGCCAACCTCAGTAAACAGGTTCTGGATGTTATCCGTGAGGTCAGACGTCCTAGCACCAGAAAGTCTTATGCTGATAAATGGAAAATGTTCTGCACCTGGATCCAGGCTAAGGGAGCCAATACGGCACAGCCCTCCCTCCCATCCTGGATTACTTAGCTGACCTACTACACAGTGGCTTGTCTTTCTCCTCTGTAAAAATTCGTGCTTCTGCTATTTCTGCTCATTTTCTCACTGAGCAGCCTCTTTTCTCACACCCTTTGATCAAACAGGCCCTAAGAGGGGCTAGCAACTTGAGGCCACCCAGAAGGGCACCACCACCAGCTTGGGACCTTAACTTTATATTGGAAAAGCTCACCCTGCCCCCTTTCAAACCAGCTTCTTCTGCAGAGCTAAAATTTCTCTCCTGGAAGACAGCATTCCTTCTGGCCATCACTTAAGCCAGAAGAGTCTCTGAGCTGCAAGCACTCATGGCTGTGGAACCCTTCATCATCTTCCATGCAGACAGGGTATCCCTCAGAACAAACCCACCCTTCATGCCCAAGGTGGTGTCCAGTGTGGCTCTCAACCAATCCATTCATTTGCCCACCTTTTTTCCTAATCCCCAGAACAAGGGGGAAAAGGATTCTTCACTCAGTAGATGTGCACAGACAGCCCAGATTCTGTCGAGACAAGACTAAATCCTTCAGAAAGTCTGATCATTTGCTGGTTA
>NC_056737.1:398515731-398523231 GCF_019279795.1 Protopterus annectens | reverse complement strand
GTAATCAGGGGTATAAAGCATGCAGCCGACACCATTACTTCAGTCTTTCTTGCTATGCGGTGCCCGAAGCAGAAGCAGTTCGCAAGTGCTGGTCGGCCGACTCCTGAAATTTTCATTTTTCAGTTTCAGAACCGAAGTCTTCAACCTAGGCCCTGACCACGATGTACCTCACTGTCGGTTTTGTGCCTTATTTAAACAACAAACTATTAATTGTCAGTATATTTGCGCTTTTAAATATTTTGGTACTCTGTTCAGTTATCCAGATTCGTCTTGAGTAAGCAACCCGACTACTGACATTCTGAAAAAATGCAAAGATAAAGACAGAGACAGGCGTCCTAGGTCCAAAGCTGCCGACGATGCTTGTCCTAAGCTAGCCGCCAGTACGCCGGTACTCACTGAGGTGCTTTCACAGCCCCTGATAACCGCTACTTCAGATTCTACTGAGACCCGGTATGCCGCGAGATGCTTCAACGGTGGAACCTGTGGATGTCTCTACCTTGGATGGGTCCGGAGCCGCTGTGCAGGCACCGGCTTCTGAGGGTGTATTCAGGCCTACTGACTTGTATATTAAACCGACACCATCTTCTCCTTCAAGGCCTAAAACTCTAACCATACCTAGAAAACCGATCCCCAGACCGCATGGTCAGGCCTCTATGCCTAAAAAACAAATGATAAGAATGGATGAAGACCTTATTACTTTAATCAGGGGAAGCCAACCTTCCTCCTCTAAGAGACCTAGGACTGAATTTGCTTGTGATACTTCTGATCAGGATTCTGAAATTTCTGTTTCCTCTGATGACCAGGATTTACCCTTATCTACCAATGAGGATTCTGATGCAGAGGACTCTATTCCCTCTGCTTCCCCTCCAGAGGATTTCTCTTTTGGTGAAACTTTGCATACTCTTAGGGAGCATTTTCTCTGAAGAAAGCTAGGATTACTCTTGATTCTGAAAACAGGCTTAAGGATTTCTTACTCCTGCCTCAACACAGGCCTTTAGCTATTCCCCCTGTATTGGACATTGTTGATGATGCCTTTTTGAAATCTAGCTTGGCCCCTGACTCTTTACCTCCTGCTCCCAGAAAACCTGATAGATATTAGAGGTTTCCTGACTCTCACAAGTTCCTTTTTAAAAATCCAGATATTACAGGTTTCCTGACTTTCACAAGTTACTTTTTAAAAATCCTACTGCGGATCCTGAGACCATTTCACAGGGACCCAAGGGCATTAAGGCTACTACTGCCAAAAATCCTACCCCCTCTGATAGAGATTCCAGGGCGCTGGATAGATGGGGTAAGACTGTATACACTTCTGCAACCTTGGCCATTAGGGCCTTAAACTGCCAGTTTCATATAAAGTATCAGCAGCATATTATTGGATTGCTTAAACAGAAAATGATGTTGATTCCTGACCGTTGAAAATAAGATGGATTTAATGCATTCATAGGTTCATAGGTTCATACTAGGCTATCTGCCCAAGGGCATTTATAAGCCTAGCCCATAGTTATTTGGCTTTCACCACCCCTTTAGTTTGAATAAAACTATGCCTATTATTTTGCTGTGCCTCTGTCAAGCAGTGACACTGAAGTAATCCCTGGGGTATATCTGCGATCTCCCATCCATTGGTCAAGATTCCTCTTGAACAAGTCCAGCGAGGTGCTCTGCCTCACATGTACCGGGATTTTGTTCCAGAGCATCGGGAGTCTCTGGGTGATGAATCTGTCCCTCCAGCACGTTCTATTAATAACCGTGTCAAGGTTTAAGTCTCCCGCCCTTGTGGTTCTGAGGGATCTAGATTTTTTGAGGTGAAGCATATTCATCAAATCTGGGTTTGACATGGCCTTATATGTCAGGCACAGGTCACCTCTGAGCAAGCGGTATGAGACTGAATAGAGCTGGAGTTCTTTCAGTCGGGCAGCATAAGACATATTTTTGAGACCCTTTATCCTTTTGGTGAGGAACATTTGGGGCCTTTCCAGCTGCTGCAGGTGTCGGGTCAGATACATTCGAATGGGGCATTGTACTCAATCATAGGTCTAATGAGTGATGAGTACAGGGGATGATGACCTCCCTTGATCTAGATGTGAATCCCTTCATGATCAGGTGGGCAATGTAGAAGGTTTTCCTAACTACTTTAGCAACATGAGTGTCAAGCGAAGGCTACTGTCAACCTGGGTCCCCAGATCCCTGAAGACTTCTTCTGTGCTCAGTGGATTGCCACCTATATGGTAGCTAGGGTAACCTTGTTTTTCCCGAAGGGTATGACTATGCATTTCTTGGCATTTAACTTTAGGCCATGGCTCTGGCACCAGTTATCCGTTTCTGTGAGGCCCTTCTGAAGGATATCTGTGTCAGATGTGTTTTCGACTATGGCGCCCAGTTTGCAGTCATCTGCAAACTTTGTCAGCCATAACCTTCCTGCGTTTGCTTGTACTTCAGAAAAGTAGATGCTGAACAAGAGTGGACCCAGGACTGAGCCCTGTGGGACACCACTTGTGACAGGCTTTGAGTCTGACATGGCTCCAGCAACTCTGACCCTGTGGGTTCTGTCACCTAGCCAGTTTGCAACCCATCTTGTGATGTATGGGTTTACATTTAAGCTGATGGGTTTTTTGATGATACCTGAGTGGGGTATTGTGTCGAAGGCCTTTGCCAGGTCAAGGTAGGCTGTATGGACTGCCTTTCCCTCATCGATGGCCTTGGTGACTGTCTCGAAAAAGTCAACCAAGTTTAAAAGGCATGATCTGCCTTTGACAAAGCCAAACTGGGTTGGATCCAAAGTCTGCAAGTTCCCTATGTCTTTATTTATGAGTTCCATTATGATCCTCTCCATGGCTTTGCAGATAAGGCTTGTCAAGCTAATGGGACGGTAATTTCCAGGGTCAGTGGAGGCACCGCCCTTGTGAAGTGGGACCACAGTCGCTGTGCGCCACTCCTTGGAGTGCGTATCCTGAGGTGAGGCTAAGATTAAACAGCTGTCCTAACTGCGGGTTTAATTCCTCATTGAGTTCGTGGAGCACACAGCCGGGGACACCATCCGGTCCCATGGATGCTGTGTTTTTTGCTTTGGAGAGAGCAGTTCTCACCTGGGTGTTGGAGATGTTTGGGGGGCTACAATCCTCTGGTGTAGATATCTCTCCTTTTGGGGGGGAGAAGTTTGCACTGAACCTGTCAGCCAGTATGTTGGCAATGTGTGTAGGTTCAATAATCTTCACATCATTTTGAACTAATTCTGAGCATATGTGGGAGTTTCCTCCTAGGTTTCTAACATAGCTAAAGAAGGCCTTATGATTGTCTTTTGAGTCCTTGGCGATTTTTCTCTCAAAATTTGCCTTGGATGATTTTATGAGAGCTCTTAGTTTTTTACTTATAATGATCAAAGGTGTCTTACCTTTCAAAGATTTTGCTCTATCTTGTAGTAGCTTCCTCCTTTTGTTGTAGAGCTTGTTTATGGCTGGGGTCCACCAGACTGGACGCTTGCCTTTGGTACAAAGAGTCTTAGTTTTGTTTGGGATTGCCTGATCCATGCAGTCCTGTAGGTGCTGGTAGAAGGCATATTCACATTCTGCTGAACAAGTTGGAAAACATACTTTGCAATGTGGTTTTTATTAATTAGAGGCATCTTGCAGGGCTGCTGTCACTGGGTCTGTACTTAGAAGGCATGCTTGGCTTAAGGAGCAATCTTTGCTAGATCATGCTAAAGCTAAATTGCTGGATGCTCCCTTAAATCAGGACCGCCTGTTTGGCAACATAGCAGAAGAATTACTTAAAAAGATGGAGGAAAAAGCTAAATCTATGCAAACTGTCAAAGATTTCCTACAGGTACAGCCTCCAAGATTTAGTAGGCATTGGCCCTTTAAGAATTGGTCCGTTCCTGCCTCTTCCAGGCTTTCTCAGTCCAAACCCAGAACCAGCAGAACACACAAGCTTCAGTCCCAAGGTACTCACAGGACTAAGCAGTGGGGGGCTCCCACTTCCAAATCAGGGAGTAGTAAGACTCCCCCCTATGGTAAACTGTCTCAATGACATAACTTTAAAACTTCCAAGCCCTTCTCAACTTACTGCTCCTTTAGGGGGAAAGATGGCTCTGCAGACAAAAAAACTGGAAACTAATTACCCAGGACAAATGGGTTTTAAATATAGTTTCCCAAGGATACAGATTTCACTTCCACAAGTTACCAACCCCAAACGGTTGGTGAGATGTAGCCCCAAATCAGTGGACAGAGGCCCAAAAGCAAGTAGTCTGTCTCTTAAGCATAAAGGCTATTCAGACTGTATCAGAAGAGGAAAAGGGACAAGGTTTCTACTCGAGACTCTTCCTGGTACCCAGAAAAGACAACTCATGGTGTCCTATCCTGGACCTATCTATCCTAAACACCTTTTTGGTCATCCCAGAATTCAAGATGCTAACTCTTCACCAGTTGCTTCCTATGCTAGGCAAGGGTGCCTGGTTGGCAACACTGGATTTAAAGGAAGCCTACCTGCACATCCCACTCAGGGAATCTTGCAGAAGATACCTACGCTTCAAAGCAGGCTACATGCACAGTCAGTTCTCTGCACTGCCCTTTGGCTTATCTACTGCACCCAGGCTATTCACAAAGTGCCTATCTCCAGTCATTACATTTTGCAGGCAAAGAAATATTAAAATATACCCATAACCTGGACGATTGTCTAATTCAGGCAAAAAGCCAGGACATACTTTTGAATCATCTGGCATTTGTACAAAAGGTGATAACTTGTCTGGGGTACACCATAAACGAAAAGAAATCACATATTGTACCTTGTCAACAAATTATATTCTTGGGAGCAAGCTTAAACACAACTTCCCAGATGGCTTTCCTCACGCCAGAAAAAAACTCATTTGATAGCTTACTTCAAACTAATGGCCACAAAAACTCTATCTGCAAGGCAAATACTGCAAGCCTTGGGGTTCTTGGCCTCCTGCATTCTCCTAATTCTATATGCAAGACTGCATATGAGGAAATTACAACGGTATCTAAAAAGCCTATGGTGTCAACATTCTCAGGATCTAGAAGCAATGATTCCTATCATACCTTGCCTACAGTTAGAGTTCCTTTGGTGGGCAGAGGCCTGTCACCAAAACAAGGGTCTATTCACTCTACCCCCTGCCGCCCAAACCCTAACAACAGACACATCAGATTATGCATGGCGGGGCTCACCTGGTAGGGAAGTGCATTCAGGGCAAATGGAACCCAAATCAAATGCACCTGCATATCAGTTGAAAAGAAATGTTAGCTGTACAGAATGCTTTGACAGCCTTCAAGGACCACATTCTTCCAGGACAATTAATTGTAAGGACGTACAACACCACTGTTATGTGGTACATAAACAAGCAGGGGGGCCCCATTCATACCCCCTCTGCAGACTAGCCATGGCTCTGTGGAACACAGCCTTCAGCTGTCAAGTGCATCTACAGGCTCAGTTCCTGCCAGGAAAGCTAAATGCACTGGCAGACAAACTAAGTGGAAATCTCATGGACCCACACGAGTGGAAACTGGAACCAAAGACTTTCAACATGTTGATAAACAAATGGTGGAGCCCAGATCTAGACCTGTTTGTCTCCTCCCAGAACTACCAGTTGGACAAATTCTGCACAAGGACTCCCCACAAACAAGCTTGGAAAGTGGATGCCCTGCCTTCAACTGGAAAAGTTTATCAGTTTATGCCTTTCCTCCTCTGTCTCTCCTCTCAAAAGTACTAATAAAGGTCAAACAGGACAAACTAAGGATGATAGTGATTCCACCAGACTGGCCACGCCAACACTGGTACCCCCTCTTGCGCAGTGTGTCACTACTGGCACCATGGCACCTGCCTCAGACCCCTACCCTGCTGTCCCAGCAGGAGGGCCAGATTCTGCATCCTCCGCTTCAAACCCTGAAACTGGCAGCCTGGCTAATTGCTTGACCTCTTCATTACCATCCCTCCGTAAACAAGTGTTGGATGTCATTTTGAAGGCAAGGAGGCATAGTACTAGAAAATCTTATGCTGAAAAATGGAAAATATTCTGTTCCTGGAACCAAACTCAAGGGATGGGCACATCAGCACCCAATTTACCTCAGATTCTTCGATACATAACGGAGATGCTTCACAAGGGCCTTTCTTTTTCCTCCATTAAAATTCATGCCTCAGCCATTTCAGCTCATTACAACATAGAACTACCCCTCTTCTCTCACCCACTGCTTAAGCAGTTCCTCAGAGGGGACAAAAACGTAAGACCACCCAGGAGAGCCCCAACTCCAGCCTGGGACCTTAACTTTGTTTTGGAAAAACTCACTCTACCTCCTTTTGAGCCAGCTGCAAGTGCAAAGTTCAAATTCCATTCTTGAAAAACAGCCTTCCTTTTAGTTATCACTTCAGCAAGAAGGGTATCTGAATTACAGGCCCTCATGGCGGTGGAGCCTTTCATCATCTTTCATGCGGACAGAGTGTCCCTCAGGACCAGTCCCTCCTTCATGCCCAAGGTGGTATCCAGTGTGGCTCCTAATCAGTCCATTCATTTGCCAACCTTCTTTTCTAATCCACAGAACAAAGGGGAATGGATACTGCACTCCTTAGATGTGCATAGACAACTTAGATTTTACTTGGACAGGACTAAACCTCAAAGGAAATCTGAACAACTGCTGGTGGCATTTGCTGCAGGGGCAGAGGGGAAGGCCATTTCAAAGCAAATCATTTCGAAATGGATAGGCCATTGCATTCATTTCTGCTATAAGCACCATGGAAAATCTATCCCACAGGGGATAAGACCACACTCAACCAGGGCAGCATCTACCTCTACAGCCTTTCTCAGAGGTGTCCCTACCAGGGACATTTTAGAAGCTCCAACCTGGAGTTCTGTACATACTTTCACCAAGCATTACCATTTGCCTATTTTCTCCAAATCCAGAGCTGGTTTTGCTACTGCAGTCTTGCAGGGACTTATAGCTGGTCCTAATGCTATCTGCATTCCTCCTCCCATCCTTAGCTTTGGGAATCTACCCAAATGTGATGACTGCAGCAGTGAAACACGAAGAACATAGTACAGTTGTGTACACTTACCATAAATATAGATGTTCGAGTGTATTCACTGTTGCAGTCCTGGTTACCCTCCCGCCAGCTTCCTGACTTCTTTTGGCTATACCTCTATTTTTCTTTACTATGCTTAAAAGCTTTTTGGTGTATTTGCTTTTTTGTTGGAGCTGTAACTTTGTATATAATTGCTTCCCATTATGGGAGCACCTGACATCTGGAGCAAGAAAAACTGATGTAATGGTGTTGGCTGCATGCTTTATACCCCTGACTACCTGACGTCATGGAAGATGAGACAGCAACAGATGCAGGACTCAAGACTTTGATAATTAGGCCGACTGAGGGCTACTGCAAGCAGATAACCCAAATGTGATGACTGCAACAGTGAATACACTCTAGTATCTACATTTATGTTAAGTGTACACAACTGTACTTTCTTTGCAATGTCACTGTTGTCCCATATTTTCTCCACTT
>NC_056737.1:398458231-398510731 GCF_019279795.1 Protopterus annectens | reverse complement strand
TTCCTGAAAACATTGGAGAACATGAAGATCTCTCCGAACACCATTATATTGGGCGACTTCAACTACCCAAACATAGACTGGGAGCACTACTCAAGCCCCAGCACCTTAGCCCAAAGGTTCCTGGAAATTATAAACTCAAATGCTATGGAACAACTAGTCACCACTCCCACAAGAGGGGATAACATACTAGACCTGATCATTACCAACATGGGTACTCTATGCTCCATACCAGAAATATATCCCTCATTGGTAAGATCAGACCATAAATTAATTTCACTGGATATCCACATCCCGACCCCACCCCCAACCCAGAAAACCACAGCGAAAAACTTCTCAAAAGCGAACTTCTCACTTCTCAAAACCGAAGTGGAATCCTTCAAGGCCCCAGGGCCAGTGGAAACTACGGCCCAAACTGCAGAATCCTATCGCATTCTACGGACATCTCCAGGAATGCATGGATCATGCTATCCCAAACAAAACCAAGACCTAATCATCCAAAGGCAGGCATCCAGCCTGGTGGTCCCCAGCCATAAATAAACTGTACAACAGAAGGAGGAAGCTACTACATGATAGAGCAAAATGCCTAATAGGGAAGGCAGCTCTGATCAGTACTAGCAAAAAATTACGATCCCTCATAAAATCCTCCAAGGCCAGCTTCGAGAGAAAAATTGCACAGGACACTAAAGACAATCATAAGGCTTTTTTCAGTTATGTTAGGAACCTGGGATGCAACTCCCAGACTTGTTCTGAGTTGATTCTAAACGACAAAAAATACACTGAACCCACAGACATCGCCAATATCCTGGCGGAAAGGTTCAGTGCAAACATCTCCACCCCCCCCCCCCAAAAGAGCAAGTATCTATCCCGGCAGAGGGCTGCCTCCCAAACTGATGCTCAGGTGAAGGCTGCCCTCTCCAAAGCAAACACTGCTTCCATGGGACCAGATGGCGTCCCGGGTTGCGTCCTACATGAACTCCAAGAAGAACTAACCCCTCAAATAAAACAGCTGTACAATCTCAGCCTCACTACAGGATCTGTGCCCACAGAATGGTGTACAACAACAGTGGTCTCACTCCACAAAGGTGGAACCTCTACGGACCCTGGAAACTATCGCCCCATAAGCCTGACTAGCCTAGTCTGCAAGGCTATGGAGAGGATCATCATGGAGCTCATAAACAAAGACATTGGGGACCTACAGACACTAGATCCTACCCAATTCGGCTTCGTCAAGGGCATATCCTGCCTTTTGAACCTGGTCGACTTCTTTGAAACAGTCACCAAAGCCATAGATGAAGGGAAGGTAGTCCACACAGCCTATCTGGACCTAGCAAAGGCATTTGACACAATACCCCACTCGGGCATCATAGATAAGCTATCCAGCTTAAATATAAACCCCTATGTCACAAGATGGGTCGCAAACTGGCTCAAAGACAGAACCCACAGAGTGAGAGTTGCTGGAGCCATGTCAGACTCGAAACCGGTCACAAGTGGCGTCCCACAAGGTTCTGTTCTGGGAACGCTCTTGTTCGGTATATACTTTTCCGAGGTACAGGCCAACGTGGGAGGACTATGGCTCACCAAGTTTGCAGATGACTGCAAACTGGGCGCCATAATCGACTCTCCAGCTGAAACAAACATCCTTCAAAAAGGTCTCACAGAGACGGATAACTGGTGCCAGAGTCATGGTCTAAAGCTAAATGCCAAAAAGTGTATAGTCATACCCTTTGGCAAAAACAATGTGCCGACAAATTACCACGTAGGCGGTAACCCATTAAGTACAGAGAAAGTAATTAGGGATCTGGGGACCCAAGTAGATAGCAATCTCTCCTTTGACAACCACATTGCCAAAGTGGTTAGAAAGACCTTCTACATAGCCCAACTCATCATGAAAGGATTCACATCTAGATCAAGAGAGGTAATCGTGCCCCTTTATTCATCCCTCATCAGGCCTATCATAGAATATAATGCCCCTTTTGGGATGTACCTTACCCGACACCTGCAGCAATTAGAAAGACCCCAAAAGTACCTCACCAAGAGGATCAAGGGACTCAAGCAGATGCCATATGCTGCTCGGTTAAAAAACTCCAGCTCTACTCAGTTGCATACCGCCTACTTCGAGGTGATCTATGCCTGACATATAAAGCTGTGTCCAATCCAGAATTAATGGACATGCTCCACCTCAGTAAATCTAAATCCCTTAGAGCCACACGCTCGAGGGACTTGAACCTCAGCACAGAAATAAATAGAACTTGCTGGAGGGACAGATTCATAACCCAGAGGCTCCCTTCGCTCTGGAATAGAATTCCAATTCATGTTAGGCAGAGCACCTCACTGAATCTCTTCAAGAAGAATCTTGATGAGTGGATGGGGGATTGTAGGTTTGTCCCAAGGATTACTTTCGTGTCACTATTAGACAGAGGCACAGTAAACTAAACCTTAAAAAGGGCACAGTATACTCAAATCAAGGGGTGGCGTAAGCCAAACAAAATCGGGCTAGGCTTGTAATTGCCCCAGGGCAGATAGCCTAGTATGAACCTATGAACAAAGCAATGGGGTGCCTCCACCTCCAAATCTGGAAGCAGCAACCCCCCTCCCCCTAGAATAAACAGTCTCAATGATTTTCCTCTGCCATTTCCAAGCACTTATCTTTTGGCAGCCCCTTTGGGGGGAAAACTAGCACTTCATGCTCAAAATTGGCATCTAATTACCCAGGACAAGTGGGTCTTAAATATAGTATCCCAGGGATATAGATTTCATTTCCACACATTGCCAGTTCCAAACGGATGGCCAGATCTGCCTCCAAATCAGTGGACAGAGGCCCAGAAACAAGTTATGTCCCTCATGGATATGGGGGGTATTCAACCAGTACCAGAAAAGGAAAAAGGACAAGGTTTTTATTCAAGACTTTTCCTGGTACCCAGAAAAGGCAAATCATGGCGTCCAATTCTGGACTTATCCATTCTAAATACCTTCCTGGACATTCAAAAATTCAAGATGCTGACTCTACTACAGTTACTGCCTATGCTAGGCAAGGATGCCTGGTTGGTAACTCTAGACTTCAAAGAGGGTTACCTGCATATCCCAATCAGGGAATCTTGCAGAAGATACCTCTGCTTCAAAGCAGGCTATTTCCATTACCAGTTCTCTGCACTGCCCTTTGGCTTATGTACTACGCCCAGGGTCTTCACAAAGTGCTTGGCACCAGTGATTGCATTTTGCAGTCAGCAGCATTCAAATTTATCCTTATCTGGACGATTGTCTAATTCAGGCAGAAAACAAGGACACTCTTCTACAACATCTGGCGTTTGTAAAAAGGCTTCTAACATGTCTAGTGTACACCATAAACGAAAAGAAATCACAACTGGTACCCTCTCAAATAATAACATTCCTGGGTGCAAGCTTGAATACAACTGCCCAGATGGCTTACCTCACGCCAGACAAACAAATTCAGTTGATGACACACTTCAAACAAGTGGCCACAAAAACCCAGCTATCTGCAAGACAAATTCTGCAGGCTTTGGGGTTCATGGCTTTCTGCATTCTACTAATTCCATATGCAAGACTGCTTCAATGATACCTAAAAAGCTTATGAAGTCAACATTGTCACAGCCTGGAAACAATGATTCCTCTCATTCCTTGCCTGCAACAGGATTTCCTATGGTGGGCAGAGGCCTGTCACCAAAACAAGGGACTGTCCCTGCCACCCAAATCCTGACTACAGATGCATCAGCTATGCTTGGGGGACCCATCTGGCAGGGAGATGCATTCAGGGCGAATGGAGCCCAAATCAAATGCACCTACATATCAACCAGAAAGAAATGCTAGCTGTACATAATGCTCTGACAGCCTTCAAGGACTTTCTTCACCCAGGACAACTACTGATAAAGACAGACAACACCACAGTTTTATGTGGTACCTAAACAAGCAGGGGGGTACCCACTCCTACCCCCTTTGCAGACTAGCCATGGCCTTGTGGAACACCAGCCTTGACTTACCAAATACATCTACAAGCTCAGTTCCTGCCAGGAAAGCAAAATACTTTGGCAGACGAAGTAAGCAGAAACCTTATGGACCCACACGAATGGAAATAGGATCCACAAATCTTCAGCATGTTGACATGAAGATGGGGGAGCCCAGACCTATATCTTTTTGCCTCTCCCCAAAACTATCAATTGGACAAATTCTGCACAAGAATCCATCACAAAAAAGCTTGGAAAGTGGATGCTCTATACTTCAGCTGGAAAAACCTATCAGTGTATTCCTTTCCCCCCTCTGCCTCTCCACTCCAAGGTTTTACTAAAAGTCAGACAGGAAAAACCATAAATGATTCTGATTGCTCCAGACTGGCCTCGCCAACAGTGGTACCTGCTTCTACGCAATATGTCACACCTTCCTCCATGGTACCTGCCTCAGACACCTCATCTACTGTCTCAGCACAACTATCAAATTCTGCACACTCAGCTCCAAACTCTGATTCTTGCAGCATGGATAATCAACTGATATCACCAGTCACATCTCTCAGTAAACCTGTGATGGATGTCATTTTGGAGGCAAGAAGGCCTAGTACTAGAAAATCTTATGCTGACAAATGGAAAAGATTCTGTGCCTGGAACCAAGCACAAGGAATAAACACAGCAATGCCCAATATTCCTCAGATTCTGCAATATTTAACTGAGATGCTGCACAAGGGCCTATCTTTTTCTTCTGCAAAAATCCATGCCTCTGCCATTTCGGCTCATTACAACACAGAGCCCCCTCTCTTTTCTCATCCCCTGCCGTACCTCAGAGGGGCCAGAAATTTGAGACCTCCCAGGTGAGTACCAACTCCTGCATGGGACCTCAATTTTGTGCTGGAAAAACTGTCCCTACCTCCTTTTGAGCCAGCTGCTACTGCAGACATAACATTTCTCTCTTGGAAGACAGTCTTTCTTTTAGCAGTCACTTCAGCTATAAGGATTTCAGAACTACAGGCTCTCATGGCAGTGGAGCCTTTCATTATCTTTTATCCAGACAGGGTGGCCCTCAGGACCAATCCATTCTTTATGCCTAAGATGGTATCCAGTGTGGCTGTTAATCAGACCATTCATCTGCCAACTTTTTTCCCAAAACCGTAGAACAAGGGGGAGCGGATTCTGCATTCATTGGATGTACACAGACAACTAAGATTCTACTTAAACAGGACAAAATCTCTAAGAAAGTCTGAGCAACTACTGGTGGCATTTGCTGCCGGGGTAGAGGGAAAAGCTATTTCAAAACAGACTATTTCAAAATGGATAAGCCATTGTATTTGTTTCTGCTGCATGCACCATGGTAAACCTGTCCCCAAGGGGATCCTATCCCATTCCACCAGGGCTGCATCTACTTCTGCAGCTTTTCTCAGAGGGGTTCCTGCCAGAGACATTGTAGAAGCTGCTACTTCGAGCTCAGTTCATACGTTCACCAAACATTACCATGTACCTCTCTTTTCTAAATCCAGAGCAGGCTTTGTCACTGCTGTCCTGCAGGGCCTTATAGCTGCTCCTAATGCTGTATAATTCCATTCTTCCAACCATAGCTTTGGGATTCTATCCAAATGTAATGACTGCAACAGTGAAACACGAAGAACATAGTACAGTTGTGTACACATAAATGTAGATGTTGGAGTTTATTCACTGTTGCAGTCCTGGTTACCCACACCCGCCATCCCCCTTTTTCTCTCTTATTATACCTCTTCTTTCCTTTACTATGCTCAAAAGCCTCTTGGTATATTTGCTTTTAGTTGGAGGTATATTTTTTGTGTTCTAATTTACATGCATATCTATATAAATATATATATATATATATATATATATATATATATATATATATATAATGTTTCCTCCATGTGGGGGGCACCTGACATCTGGGGCAAGAAAAACTGATGAAAATGGCATCGGCTTGCATTGTTTTATACCCCTGACGTCATGGAAGAAGAGACAGCAACCGACGCAGGACCCAAGACTTTGTTATTCAGGCCGACTGAGGGCAACCTGCCAGCAGATTACCCAAATGCAATGACTGCAACAGTGAATGCACTCGAACATCTACATTTATGGTAAGTGTACACAACTGTACTTTATACTGTGTCAGTAATCAGGAGTATAGCATAATATATGTACTGTAGATATATATATATATATATATATATATATATATATATATGTGTGTGTATTTTTATATATGTATATTTATATATATATATATATATATATATATATATATATATATATTATACATGTGTATACATAGGTATGTGTGTATACATATATACGTATACATATATATGCACACACACAGAACACAGACGTACACACACACCCACATATATATATATATATATATATATATATATATATATATATATATATATATATATATGTGTGTGTGTGTGTGTATATATATATATATCTATATATGTGTGTGTGTGTGTGTGTGTGTGTGTGTGTGTGTGTGTATATATACGTGCAGAAAGAGAGATGTGATGTAGGGCATCAGAATATCAGTGTTACTTCTTTCAAACAGTAAACGCTGACGTGTTCTGCACATGCTCTGGTGATTACCCAGGAGCAGAGTAACCAAATGCAAGTGTTTTTACAGGGGGGAAAAGCCTTTCTGCACCCTCCACCCCCTGCTCATTATGTATACTGACTTTGAGATTGCACAATTCCCAGGGAAAGAGAATATTCTGAGATTGCACAATTCCCAGGGAATAGTTGAGCTCTCACAGCTGTTGACCATTTGTTTGCACCGACCAAGGAGATGTCAATGTAGCTGTTGATTTGCCCCGCTGCCCGCAACCCATGTTTTTATGTATAGTATTATGCATGCAGTTTGTGTGTAATAATATATGTAGATATATTTATATATGTAAATGTGTGTGTATGCATATATATATTTTAGGCTCATAAGCCTAGTACTTATTATACAGCAGGAACTTCTTATTGTAACATTTGTTAATGTCTGTTATGTACTTCACAGATAAAGATTCTAGTTGTCTACTGATGTACTATGTTCTTCATCTGTAAATATGTTGTAAGTAATTGCTATGTAAATTGGTAATCGCTATGTAATCCAATGTAACTACTGTCTGTTTATTTTAACTGTGGAGCTTTTCTCCCCGGGCCTCCGCTGAAAATGGACCTACGTCCAGTCGGACACTCCCGGTCAACAAATATAAATAAATAAATATATATATATATATATATATATATATATATATATATATATATATATATGTGTGTGTGTGTGTGTGTGTGTGTGTGTGTGTGTGTGTATGTGCATGTATGTATATATATATATATATATATATATATATATATATATATATATACATATATATATATATATATATATATATATATATATATATATATATATATATATATAAGAAGTCATCAGGGATCTGGGGACCCAGGTTGACAGTAGCCTTTCGTTTGACACTCATGTTGCTAAAGTAGTCAGGAAAACCTTCTACATTGCCCACCTGATCATGAAGGGATTCACATCTAGATCAAGGGAGGTCATCGTCCCCCTGTACTCATCACTCATTAGACCTATGATTGAGTACAATGCCCCATTCGGAATGTATCTGACCCGACACCTGCAGCAGCTGGAAAGGCCCCAAAAGTTCCTCACCAAAAGGATAAAGGGTCTCAAAAATATGTCTTATGCTGCCCGACTGAAAGAACTCCAGCTCTATTCAGTCTCATACCGCTTTCTCAGAGGTGACCTGTGCCTGACATATAAGGCCATGTCAAACCCAGATTTGATGAATATGCTTCACCTCAAAAAATCTAGATCCCTCAGAACCACAAGGGCGGGAGACTTAAACCTTGACACGGTTATTAATAGAACGTGCTGGACGGACAGATTCATCACCCAGAGACTCCCTATGCTGTGGAACAAAATCCCGGTACATGTGAGGCAGAGCACCTCGCTGGCCTTGTTCAAGAGGAATCTTGACCAATGGATGGGAGATCGCAGATATACCCCAGGGATTACTTCAGTGTCACTGCTTGACAGAGGCACAGCAAAATAATAGGCATAGTTTTATTCAAACTAAAGGGGTGGCGAAAGCCACATACTATGGGCTAGGCTTATAAATGCCCTTGGGCAGATAGCCTAGTATGAACCTATGAACCTATGATCTATATGTGTGTGTGTGTGTGTGTGTGTGTGTGTGTGTGTGTGTGTGTGTGTGTGTGTGTGTGTGTGTGTGTGTGTGTGTGTGATCTACAGAAATGTATGCATATATATTTTTAAAGTAACAGAACAGGACAGCAATAAAACAATTGCACAATGTTAACTTAGGCCTTCAGTAGGGTTTATGAAAGAGGCAGAATGTCGATTTAATGGCAGACAGTAGGTCATGGAAGCAATTAGGTAAAAGAAAATAAAAATTTGTCTACCACACATTGAATTAGTAAAATATCAATGTAACTAAAATATCTAGGTGTCAAAGTGATACAGCAGTTAGTGTTGCCTCACAGTGGTTGGTTCTTCAGTTTGGTTCTCTTTTTGGGTGCCTTCTGTGACAGAGCACAAATTACAAATGAACAATTTCAGTCTCAACCCTGATGTGAAAGAACACGGTCATTGTTACAATATGTCATGCTGATATGAGTACAAGGAAAACATTCAGCAGCACATTTACAGTGTTTACAGAAGAATGTCCGTAGCAAATCAAGTAATGCATAACAAACAAGAGGTGCTAAGAGGAGGCGAGAGTGAAGGTGTGTGTGTGTGTGTGTGTGTGTGTGTGTGTGTGTGTGTGTGTGTGTGTGAGGTGAAGATTAGGTTATGCATCCTGAGGGAAGGCAGTTGCACTTCACTTGTTGTTATAGATTTGTTTTCAACTATAACCAGAATTTGAGGAATGGGATGTCTTTAAGGTGGGATGAGAGAGAATCCCAGAGTTTAAGCCCTAGAATGGAGAAGCAGTTGGCCAGCACCCTGAATCTTAAATTTGCGAGTTAGAAGAGGTCCAGAGTGGTCATTATATCTCAGATTGTGGATCCTGGGAACTACCGTCCCATCAGTCTGACGAGCCTGATCAGCAAGGGCATAGAACGCATTATCGTAGAACTTATAAACAAAGACATTGGCAATCTTCAAACACTGGACCCCACCCAGTTTGGGTTCGTGAAGGGCCTAACCTGTCTTCTGAACCTGACTGATTATTTTGAATCAAGTCTCCAGAGCTGTGGACGAGGGTAAGGTGGTCCACACAGCCTATCTGGACCTCGCCAAGGCCTTCGACACCATCCCCCACTCTGGAATCATAGATAAACTTACTAAGCTGGGTATAAATCCCTACGTCACTCGATGGGTTGCCAACTGGCTTATTGACAGAACTCGGACTGTAAAAGTAACCGACTCCAAATCCAGCTCCAGACAAGTGACAAGTGGAGTACCTCAGGGTTCAGTCCTGGGACCACTCTTGTTTGGCATCTACTTCTCTGAAGTACACGCCAACACTAAGGGACTCTGGCTAACAAAGTTCGTAGATGACTGCAAACTGGGAGCCATTACTGAATCCCCAAATGATGTGGATATTCTACAAAAGGGCCTTACAGAAACAGATGCTTGGTGCCAGAGCCTTGTACCCATGAATTACCACATAAGTGGCAGTACACTAAACACCGAATGTGTGATGAGAGACTTAGGGACACAGGTGGACAGTGGTCTCACCTTCGATATCCACATCGCCACAACAGTCAAGAAATCCTTCTATGTGGCACACCTCATCACTAAGGGATTTTCATCCAGAAATAAGGAGGTCATTGTCCCACTGTACTCATCCCTCGTTAGACCCATTATAGAGTACAACGCCTCGTTTGGTATGTACTTCACAAGACATCTGCAACAGCTGGAAAGGCCGCAGAAATACCTCACTAAAAGAATCGCAGGCCTAAAGCAGATGCCCTATGCTGACAGTCTAAAAAAACTCCAGCTATACTCTGTCGCATATCATCTACTCAGAGGCGATCTCTGCTTAACATACAAGGCCATGTCAAACCCTGAGCTGTTGGACATGCTCCACTTAAAGAAATACCAATCCCTCAGAGCCACACACTCCAGGGATCTAAACCTTGTCATCACAATGAACAAAACATGCTGGAGGGATAGGTTCCTGGCCCAGAGACTCCCCGTACTCTGGAATAGACTGCCCATACATGTCAAGCAGAGCGCCTCCTTGGCTTTCCTCAAAAGGAACCTTGATGATTTGATGGGAGATACGAAATTCACCCCGGGGATCACGTCAGTCACCCTGCTAGACAGGGGTCCAAGGAAGTAAATATTGTGGGAAGAAATATCCAGGGAATTGTTATGGCTAGGCTTGTATAGGCCCTAGGGCCGATAGCCTAGTACCAACCTATGAACCTGTGAGTATTCTGTCTTATGATCTTTGCAAGTAAATGAGAGAATGTTTGGTCCTTTTGTAGTTTGAACAGTTGTGACCCTAGTTAGCATTTGGACCTTTGTTTGACTGGAAGCCATTTAGCTTTTTCAAGGGTTTTTCAGTGATATGTATGCCTTGCGGAAAGTGTAACAAAATGGCAGATGTTATTGGAGATTGTTTGAATTGTTGCTTCCTCTTCGATGTTCTTCAACGGTTAGGCCCAACTGTTGCATGTCTTCTCTCAAGGATTCCTTTGCCTGCCTAGAAATCCTCATCGCCTCTTGCTTTCTTTCTGTCTCTCCCAAGTCTGCTTTACCAAATAACCTTCTGCTTTCCTGCACATGTGACCAAACCACCATAATCTGTTTTTCATATCCTGTACTTTGGTTTCTGCTGTAATTTCCCCATTTATTCACTGGTCCCCTAATGTGATCTACAGAAATGTGTACATATAAGTTTTTGTAAATAACGGAACAGGATTCCAATAAAACACTTAGTTCCAAGATGTGTACACATACATGTATATATATATATATATATATATATATATATATATATATATATGGGATCCAGACACATGCTCGACTAGCATATATCCGAATCACAAAACATCGAACACACATACATGAAAGCGCTTAACATCGACAAGCGCTTCTGTGTATGTGTGCCTGTTTCGTAGATCGGACTACAGTGCAGGCAAGGGAAAATTCTCTTTTCCCCACTGTAGTGCAATCTTGGAGTGAGAATAATAAAGTAAGGGGGGTGTGGGGGGCTACAGGGGGGCTTTGCCCCCCTGCAGAAACGTAGATTTTTTTTTTGAATTACACGTACATGGAAGCACTTTTCCGTGTTAAGTGCTTTTGTGTATGTGTGTTCGATGTTTTGTGATTCGTACATATGCTAGTCGAGCATGTGTCCTAGACCCATATATACATATATATACATAGATGTACATACACGTACAAGTGTGTGTGTGTATATATATATATATATATATATATACACACACACACACACACACACACACACACACACACACACACACACACACACACACACACACACACACATAGTTGCAGATGGACATTTTTTTGCCTCTCTGCTGCCTTCATGGGGCCATGCTGATAACCCAGTCTTAGAGTCTATATACAGCTGATTATACCTTTTTAACTGAGGTGAATTGAGGTGTGGGGAGCAGAATGAAATAGAGGCTGGAGAAGGATGCAAGAGCTGACAGGAATAAAGAAAGCATTAAAGGGAGGCAGAACATGAATACAAGGCCGACTAAAAGGGAGTGAGGGTGGAGAATACTGTTGTTCAACATCAATTGTCTACTAAGTATATTGAGTACTTCAGTGTCGCCTCAAGCTTCCTTATCCGCTTTGCTTTCACTGCTAGGTTTCTGTGCTGCATAGAAACCGTAATGACATCAGTGTTGCACACCTTGCTTTCCAATTTCTTTGGCGTTGAATATTCTATAGATACATGTTCCACTACAAGTAATTGTACCTGTATTTTGTAGCTGTCAAAGATGTTCTTTATAAGTTCCATGATTTGTTTAATATTACTTAAATTGCTTATTGTTGTGTGATATGCAGTTTATGACTGCAGATATTACCAAGACAGTTTATTGCAGGACAGTAACCAAGACAGTTTATTGCAGGACAGTACAACTTACACGACATAACTGAATGTTTTCTTAAGTTTGATATTAAATAGAGTAGTACTATGAGAATGCTCCATAAACACAAAGTTAAATCTTTTATCTCTTGATTTTGTAGCACAGTCTTGTATGGTTGCATAGCTGTTTATTTTGCGACAGGCTTTGCTAAGGTCTTATGGAGTCTGACGCTACTCTGGTTGCACATGGACATTTTATTTATCTATAGCAGGCCAGGTCATTTTGTTAAGCATTAGTATTTTGCAGTCATGAAACGTACTAAATAGTTCTCAAGTGGAAAGTCTCATCTTATAAGCTTCTGGAAGAATTTTGAATATAGGATTTGTAGTTTGTGTAAAAGGAATACTTTTAAATGGTCTAAGTTTAGTGGTCTCACACTTAAGTGTGTTGGACAGGAAGGATTGATGTAATTTTGGACTGTATATAGGAAGTAAACTGGCAAGTAGTAAAAATAAAAAAAAAATCTGTGCAGATAAGGTTGTGAGTACTTAAGAATGCAGGTTTCGCAAAGGCATGCTTTTAGAGAAGAAGGCTTGGCCAATTCATACGTGTCTGTCATGTATGGCTAGTATTATAGTTATATTGCCCACATTATATGCCATTTTTATAGATAATGCATAGCTATGCAGTAACGGGTAGCCTTATTTAGCAAGCAACCAAAGCATCTTTTTTTGTAAGTGATAAAATGTAGCTGATAAATAGGGAGGTAGGCAGTCTGGAATTGTTATTTTGTAAACGCTGTAAACTGGATAATTTAGGTGAAGTTTGTAACGATCGTTTTACATTTAACAAGATCATAACAGGTTAGTTAGTTTTTTGGCCAGTGGCATACTACACTGTTTAGGGGTTTCTGCTGCTTTTAATTTCTCCAAGTCTTTTGGGTTTCTAGTACCATGACATGAATGGACCCCATTCCTAAGTCAAAGTACGATTAAAGTTCATGAAATTAGTATTGTTTTACACTTTGATATTATCCAAAAGTCCTCTTTGCAGCACCCACATTGTGCCCAGTAATGACTCCTCCTGCAGTTCATACGGTATTACATGAATTGAGAACATATCTAAATACGATTGTAAATTCTTTTTTATAAGACCAGTTACTCCTACTACTGGAACTGTCTGGGTATCTTTCTTCCACATGGCTCTCGTTTCTCCCTGCAGATCAAGGTATTTTATGACTTTGTCTCTCTCTGTACGCAAGAGATTGTAGTCACTAGGTGTGGCGATTTCATTGATCAATGCTACTTTTGTCTTCTTTTCTTAGACCACTATAGCTGTTTTTCTGGCATCTGTCTTTTGAACTGTTGGTACATGGATGATCCCATGTGATATAAATTTCATAATTTTCTGTGATTCTTTCTTTTATTTTTTAGCACATTCAGTTGCTGCCTGGTTTTTATCTACTTCTGGTTTGATTTCCATTCCTACTTGACATCGATATGCTTCTAAGTTAAGCAGAGATGTCATCTTAGATTTCTTTCTTCTCATGTTTCAAAACTTTCACTACATTTGGATCTTGTGAGGTCAATAAATATGTGTGGAGTCCCACGATTGCAGATCTATACATGTAGTCAATTTCAAGGAGACCCATCACTCCTTGGGAACGGGGAATATATAATCTTGATATACACTGATCTTTATAAATCATTTGGTGAGCATGAAGCATCCTTCTTGTTTTAGTATCCAATCTATCCAACACTTTTTGGGGCCAGTCAATCACTCCAAAACTATAAGTTAGGACAGGAAGAGCAAACTGATTTATGGCTTGGATCTTGTTCCTAGATGCCAATGCTGTTTTCAGGATTAATGTAAGTCTTCTAAAGTATTCCTACTGAGCTTTATTCGCATTTGTTCATGTTTTATTCCTGATCCTTAATCAATTCCCAAGTATTTATATACTCCCTCTTGCTCAAGTTCCTTTATATCACATTCCTATCCCAAGATGTTTTCCTGGTGCTGCAGTTTTCCTTTTATAAAGGTTGCTTTTGCACATTTATCAAGACCAAATGACATTCCAATATTATCTGAAAAAGTTTTGACAACCTGCAGCTGTGCTTTCATTTCCTCATCTGATGAGCTATACAGTTTTAAATCATTGACAAAGAGAAGATGAGAAGTCATTAGACTTTGTTGTTTTCTAGAAGCCAAATTGTAGCCATGGCCTAAGCTGTTAAGTAAACAGCTTAATGGATTAATGGCAACGCAGAATAACAGCGGTGATAGAGAGTCACCTTGGAATATCCCCCTTTGGATTTTTATCCTTGGGATAATAATCTGTCCTTTATCATGGCTTAATTGCAAAGTGGTCTGCCACTTTTGCATGGTTACTGTAATGTAGTCAATCAGCATAGGGTGTATCTTATACATTTTTAAGCACTTATATCCATGAATGGGGGATACTATCAAATGCTTTTTTGTAGTCAATCCATGCCATACTTAGATTCTTCCCCTTCTTACAGTTCTCCACTATAACTTTAATAACAAATGATCCTTTCTTCCATATGACATTCTTTTATTGCCCTTTTGTTCTACTGCCATAATTGAGTTTTCTTCTAAATGACTATAAACTCTGTCGGCATCAATTCCTGTGTATAGTTTATACATCATCGGAAGACAGGTTATTGGTCTGTAATTTTTAGGGTAGCTTGCATGTTCACTCTTAAGTAAGAGCATTGTTTTTCCTGTTGTTAACCAGTGTGGTGTGTGTTCGGGGTGCGCATATAAATAGTTCTTACTCATGGCTAGATCCTAGTGCAACGAAGTTAATACTTTAAGCCAAAAGTTAGGTACTGCATCTGGGCCTAGGATTTTCCATTTAGAGGCTTTTCTCAACTTTGTTTCAATCTGTCTGGCTGTTCTCATCCAATTTCGTATCCTGTACCTTTAAACTTTGTATTATTTTACTTCTTCTGTCCATATAGCATCTTTGTTATGTTCCACAGGATCTTCATAGATACTTCTCCAAAATGTATCTGCTTCCTCTTTTTTTGGCAGTCTTTCAATTCCTTTTACCTTATTTCCCAATTCTCTAAAACTTTTTTGGGTCATCAATAAATTGTTTATTTTGTGCTTTTCCCTTATATTCATGATTATCCTAATGATGTGTCATACTGTGTCTTGCACTATTGAAGTGGTGAAAAGTACAGTGTTTGATAAAACCTTCACCATCATATGATTCATCACTAGGAACTTATTTTCGCCCTTATTGTGGTTGTGGTTTTGACTTGTTCCAAAATGTTCTCTTTGAGTTGTCTGCCACCCTCATTGACAGTTGAAAGTGATGCCATTGTACTCTTAGGTCAGTTCCAGATGTTCATCGTGTTTCACTGTTGCAGTCCTAACCAATGGGTTATCCAGCTCCCGGTAGCCCTCGATCAGCCAGAATACCAAAGGTAAGTAAAAAATGACATCGGCTGTCGGTTGTAAAGGACGTCAGGGCGTCCGATACAAAAAGGAGGCAGCCGACGTCACTTCCTCAGTCTTCTGTCAGTTCCAGATGTTCATCGTGTTTCACTGTTGCAGTCCTAACCAATGGGTTATCCAGCTCCCAGTAGCCCTCGATCAGCCAGAATACCAAAGGTAAGTTAAAAATGGCATCGGCTGTCTGTTGTAAAGGATGTCAGGGCGTCCGATACAAAAAGGAGGCGGCCGACGTCACTTCCTCAGTCTTCCTTGCCGCGGAGCCCGAAGCAGAAGCATTTCTTGCACGAGTGCCGGTCAGCAGTTTACCTTTTTTGTTTCCAACTACAAAGTTGAAGTCAGCTACAACTAAGTACCCCATTGGGGATCCTCTTTTCTTGCCTTAACGAATGTCAGAAAAGGTTAATAATTGTCTTACCTGTGGAAAGCAGATTCCCCATAGAGATATTCATTCCTATTTTACTGTTTGTTTAGGCCTTGACCACAGCATTCCTAATTGTGATCTCTATGCTTCCTTTAATCCGCGTACTATTCGTCGTCGGGCTAAGCTTTTAGCTAAACATTTTGGAGTTTGGCCTAAGTTTGTCGGTATGGTGTCCGCTGGTCTTCAGGCTTCAGATATCCCCAAGAAATGTAAGGATAAGGACTGCGACAGGCTTCTGAAGGTCAAGTCCTCTGATGATGTTAAGTTGGTCGTCAGTCATGCGGTAGCCAGTGAGACGCCTTTTGCAGCCCCTGCAGCCTGCAGATTTTCAACCGCAGGCCTCGGCTGAGACCATTTCAGAAGCCTCCGGCTTCCATTTTGCCTTTTGACCTTCCGCCTGTTGCCTCTTCAGCTGGATCCAGAGCTGCTAAGCTGACTCCTGTGTCCGAGGCCTCCATTCTTTGTTCAGACAGCAAGCTCATACCTACGACTTTGACTGCAACCTTGGCGGTTGCCAGGCCTCCCGCGTCTTTCAGACTTGCAGGTAAATCTTCCAGTTTCCTCTCTTTCCCCTCATTCTCAAATGGTTAAAATGGCTGATGACCTTTTGACTCTTTTATTAGGGGTTCACAGCCTCCTCCTTCAAAAAGAGATAGGGATGTCTCTCCTGAGGCTTTGTCTTATTCAGGTTCTGATACTTCTAGCATTTCTGTTGATGAAGAGGAAGTTTCTCATGCTTTCTCTCCTTTTGAGGATTCAGATGCAGAGGAGTCCATTCCTTCTGCTTCTCCTCCAGAAGTTTTCTCTTTTGGTGATACTTTAAATACTCTCAGGGAACATTTTAAATTGGAAAGTCAGGATTATCCCCTTTCTAAGAAAAGGATTAGGGAGATTTTGGATTTGCCTCAGCATAAACCTTTGGCTATTCCACCTGTGTTGGAGGTGGTTGATGATATTTTTCTGGAAAATTCCTTGACTCCAAATTCGGTTCCTCCTGCTCCCAGGAAACCTGACAGGTACTATAGAGCCCCTGATTCTCATTTGTTTCTTTTCAGGAATCCGTTGACTGATCCAGAGGTTATTTCTCAAGGCCCTAAAGGAGTTAAGGCCACTGTTACTAAAAATCCCGTTCCTTCTGACAGGGAATCTAGGAACCTAGATAGGTGAGTTAAAAGGTTTATACCTCTGCCGCTCTTGTTATTAGGTCTATTAATTGTCTTTTTCATATGCTGAAGTACCAACAGCACACCTTGGAAGCTATTAAGTCTAGGATAGCAAGTGTGCCTCTATTGGCGGAGAGTAAGGATATGCAGGATTTGCTGAATTTTGCCAGTCCTGTCAATAAACATTCATTACATTGTGGTTTTGACATTCTAGAAGCCTCCTGTAGGGCTACAGCTACTGGCTCTGTTTTTAGAAGGCACACTTGGCATAGGGAGCAGATCCTGTCAAGGCTTAGCTTTTAGATGTACCTTTGCATAAGGACAGTCTTTTTGGCAGCAAAGCAGAAGAAGTGTTCAAGAAGATGCAAGACAAGGCCAAGTCTATGCAGACAGTTAAAGACTTTCTACAAGTTCAGCCTCCTCGCTTTAGCAGGAATTACCCTTCTAAGAGTTGGACGTTCCCCGATACCAGCAGACAGAACCGTTCTAGGACTAGAGGTATCTTCTAGGGGACAGGTGGCTACCCCTCAAAGGTCTAAGCACTGGCAGGCTTCCTCTTCCAAGGCGGGAAGTTCTAAGCCTGCATCTCAATCTAAACATTCTCAATGACTCTGTCCAACGTCTGCCTGATGTCCTTCATGGATGCATCTGCAGTCATCACATATGGGTTGTCCTGCTTCAGGCAGCCCTTCGGTCGGCCGGATTCCAAAGTCTGGGTCCGGCGTCGGCTGATGTTGCCCTTTCCCCGACGTCAGAGCGCCTGGGGTATAAAAGAGTCAGCCGACGCCATCTTCCTCGGTCTTTCTTGCCGCGTGGTGCCCGAAGCAGAAGCAGTTCGCAAGTGCTGGTCGGCCAGCTCCTGTAATTCAGCTACCGAAGACTTCAAAAAGCTAAGTACCCCGTTGGGGACTCTTTCTTGCCTCAGCCGATGTCAGATAAAATTAATAATTGTTTAACTTGTGGGAAACAAATACCTCATAAGGATTTCCACTCTTACTGCCTCCCCTGCCTAGGCCGAGACCACGACGTCTCGGCCTGTTCAGCCTGTGCTTCCTTCAACCGACGCACTCTTAGACGTCGGGCGGAGTTTGCTGAGGAATTTTTTGGGGCTAGTTGTTCGTACAATATGCCGTCGGAGACTCCGACTTCACATTTGATTAAGAAACGGAAGGACAGGGACCGACACACGCGGGCCATGGTTTCGGCTGAAACCACGGCCAGGCCTACCGCGAGTGTCTCGGTCTCGGCTGAAACCGAGTCCTTGGTACTTCCTACCACCAAAACTTGGCCCTTTTTGCAAATGTCTGGACCACCATCACAGACGACAAATGGGTACTCAGAGCTGTATCCCTAGGACACACGTTTTCTTTACGCACCTTTCCAGTACCCAAAGGATTCCAGGGCACTCCTCCAAACCAAAGGGCAGAAGTAGAAAAGCAAATTTTGTCTCTCTTAATCTTGAAGCAATACAATCAGTTCCTGCTCAGCAGGTAGGCCAGGGTTTCTATTCTAGATTTTTCTTAGTTCCAAAAAAAGAAGGCACCTGGTGTCCTATCCTAGATCTATCCATCCTGAACTCTCTTTTGATAATTCCAAAGTTCAAAATGCTCACTCTGCATCAGTTGCTGCCAATGTTAGAAAAGGATTCCTAGCTGGTAACGTTGGATTTCAAAGAAGCTTATCTGCACATCCCTATCAGGGAAAGTTGCAGGCAATATCTTCGTTTCAGGGTGGGCAAGCAACATTATCAATTCTCTGTGCTGCCCTTTGGCTTATCTACTGCTGCCAGAGTTTTCACAAAGTGCCTGGCTCCAGTCATTGCTTTTTGCAGTCAGAAGAGAATTCACATTTATCCATACTTGGACGACTGTCTAATTCAAGCAAATTCTCAGCAACAGCTGTTAAAAGGATCTAGAATTTGTAAAGACTTTTCTCTCTTCCCTGGGTTACATTCTCAATGAGGAAAAATCAAAAATGGTGCCATCCAAAGAGAGAACTGGGAGCGAGTCTAAACACAGTCGCCCAGATGATGTATCTCACCCAGGAGAAGCAGACAACTTTTTCAGTTTACTTCAAGGACTTGGCAAGCCTGTTCCAGCTTCCTGCAAGGAAATACCTGCAAGCTCTGGGTTTCATGGCCTCTTGCATTCTCATGATTCCATATGCAAGACTGCACATGAGGAAATTGCAATGGTACCGGCAGATGCATACAGGAAAGTTGGAATGCCCAGCAGATGCACCTGCACATAAATTTAAAGAGTTGATGGCAGTCCAGCAGGCCTTACTAGCTTTCAAGTATCTTCTTTTTCCAGGGACCCTGCTTGTCAGGACAGACAACACCACAGTCATGTGGTACATCAGCAAGCAGGGAGGGACTCATTCTTACCTCCTGTGCAGACAGATCATGAGTCTTTGGTCCATAGCAGCATACCTGGGCCTGCATCTCCTAGCTCAGTTTCTTCCAGGAAGGCTCAGTGTTTTGGCAGACCAGTTGAGCAGACAGGCCCTGGATCGTCACGAGTGGCAGCTGAACAGGGCAGTTTTTTTCAGCATCATTCACCATTGGGGCACTCCTCAAGTGGATCTTTTCTCCTCTCCAGACAACCATCTTCTTCCTCTTTTTTGCACCAGACAGCATTACAGCAGAGCCTGGAAAGTGGATGCTCTGTCTTTCCCTTGGATGCTGCTGTCAGTTTATGTCTTCTCTCCTCTTCCTCTTCTTCCCAGAGTATTATTGAAGATTAGGGACGAACGACCAAGGACTATTCTCATAGCTCTGGACTGGCCCAGACAGCATTGGTATCCACTGCTTCACAGTCTCCCCCAATTTCCTCCTTGGCATCTTCCTCTGAAGCCAGATCTTTTGGTTCAGGAAGGGCGAAATGTTCTACATCCTCATCTTCAGTCTCTCCATTTGGCAGCATGGCTCATTGTATGACTCAATCCTTTTCTTCTTCCCTTTCCCAGCAGGTGGTTGACGTGCTGAGGTAGGCCAGGAGGCCTAGCACTAGGAAGTCTTATGCTGGCAAATGGGAAAGATTCTCCCATCGGATGCAGGCTAGAGGGGAATCTTCTTCTCAGCCTACCCTTCCTCTGATCCTGGAATACCTGGCTGATTTGCTTCAGGGTGGTCTTTCGTTTTCCTCTATCAAGACCCATGCTTCAGCCATTTCTGCTCATTGTTCTTTTGAACAACCAATTTTATCTCATCCCCTGATGAAAATGTTTCTCAGAGGTGCTTGCAACTTAAGACCTCCCAGAAGGATGCCTACTCCAGCCTGGGATCTTAATTTTGTTCTAGAGAAGCTCACTCTTCCTCCTTTTGAGCCAGCTGCCACTGCAGGTTTAAAGTTTCTCTCGTAGAAGACTGCCTTCCTCTTGGCTATAACTTCAGCAAGGAGGGTTTCGCAGCTGCATGCTTTGGCTGTTGAGCCTTTACTTATTTTCCATGCAGATAGGGTCTCTCTGAGAACTAACCCCTCCTTTATGCCTAAGGTGGTTTCTAGCCTGACTCTTAATCAGTCCATACACCTTCCTACCTTCTGTCCTAATCCTCAAAATAGAGGTGTCAGAATACTACATTCTCTTGATGTGCACAGCCAGCTCAGGTTTTACCTGAACAGGACTAAAGACCTTCGGAAATCATCACAGTTATTGGTCAGTTTTGCCCCTAGAGCCCAGGGTAAGGCTATTTCTAAATGGATTGCTCATTGTATTACTTTTTGTTATTACTTTCAGGGCAAGGTTCCTCCTCAAGGGGTTAGGACCCACTCAACTAGAGCAGTTTCCACTTCTGCAGCCTTTTGAAGGGCTGACCCAACTAAAGACATTTTGGAGGCTGCCACATGGTCTTCTGTTCTCACTTTCACAAAGCATTATAATTTGCCTTTGTTTTCAAGAGCCAGGGCAGGGTTTGCCACTGCTGTTCTGCAGGGCATTATCTCCAATCCTTGATTCTGTTGGTTCCTCCTCCCTTTTCTCTGGGCTTTGGTAATCAACCTATTGGTTAGGACTGCAACAGTGAAACATGATGAACATAGTACAGTTGTGTACACTTACCATAAATGTAGATGTTCGAGTTTATTGACTTTTGCACTCCTGGTTTCCCTCCCTCCTTCCCCCTTTTCTCTTTTCCTAAGGTACAGGCTAAATTTGGTATTATTTGCCAAAATGGCTTTTGGTTTAAGCCTTGTTTTCTGGGGGCTTCTGACTGTTGTGGCAAGAAAGACTGAGGAAGTGACGTCGGCTGCCTCCTTTTGTATTGGACGCCCTGATGTCCTTTACAAGCGACAACAGCCAATGTCATTTTTTACTTACCTTTGGTATTCTGGCCGATCAAGGGCTACCGGGAGCTGGATAACCCATTGGTTAGGACTGCAACAGTGAATACACTCAAACATCTACATTTATGGTAAGTGCACACAACTGTACTTTCCTTGTACCCAGAAAAAGTACAAATGTTGGCTGGTTCTGGATTTGCCTCTCTACTGCCTTCATGAACCATTCTGATACCCAGTCTTAGAGTGTGTATACAGATGATAATACCACTAAACCAAGGTGACTCGAGGTGTGGGAAGCAGAATGAATTAGAGCCTGGAGAAGGATACAAGAGATGACATGAGTCAAGAAAGCAGTAAAGGGAGGTAGAATATGATTGTAAGGCTGACTAAAAGGGAGTGAGGGTGGAGAGTTCTGTTATGTAACACCAAGTGTTTAGAGTGCAAGGTACAGGAGCTGAAGACAGGTAAATGAGAGATTAGAGAGATTTTGAGCAGTGAAATGTAGGAATACTTGCTACAAGGTGTACAGATGAGTGTGGACAAGATACAAAAGGTGAAGTGACTTAAAGAAAGGGAAACGGGAGAAGATATGAAAGATGCAGAAGATGAAGAGGCAAGGTCATAGCAAATTGGGAGGTACCAGGTAAGGTGAGCATCTTGGTGATCAAAGGTGAAAACCGTTTGGAGGGTGGTGATTGATGTGTCCTAATTCACAGTACCTTATGCAGATAATGAGATCATGGGAAGAGAAAGGAAAGGTAGTGATTATGTGGTATCACTCTGCTAAGAACGGTCTGGAACATTCCCAGTCCATGACAAAAAGTGAAATGATGTACTAGAAATTATGGACGAAGATAGCTTATAATGGTTGTGCAGGAGTACACTGGGAATATTCGGTTCCTAGGTGGAGCTTAGCAATGCAGAAAGAGTAAGAAACGTGGAAGTAAAGGCATCAGTATAGAGTGTTGTGGCTTGGAATTGGATGAAAATGGAGGAGAGGCATAAGCTAAGATTTAGCTATATGGCACACTGGAGGGAGTGGATTATGAAGAACCTGAAATGATGATGCGGATAAAAATAGGAATATGGAAAGTACACTTCTGCAGGGTGGTCATCATAACAGTAGGCTTTAAAGAGAGGTCAGTGTGGCAGTAATTCATGACATCTAGGTAGTACTTAGTCGAATCATGGCTGTCCTTTTTCTTTGAAGGTTAGTACTGATCTTCTACCACTGTAAGTCCTGATGCTTAGAGACATGGGGATACTGCATTTAAAAACATTAACATGCACCCTCTTCAGTTTTGTAAGGCCAGAAGAAGCTCCACAGAGTTGTGTGCACGTGTTAACCAAATTTAATGGTACATGCTGTGCCATTCATACCTTTGAACTGTGCAACTATGTACCTAACCAGTGTAATGTCAACATCTATAAAGAAAAGTGCTAACATCTTATGTTGCCTACAGCATGATAAGGAAGGAGCCCAGTTTTACTGTTTGAAGATCTGCTGGGCTGGGATTATCAGTCTGTTCAAGTCAGCTGAGCACATTGAAAACTTTTCCAGGCTCCATCTCCTTTCTCTTTCTCAGAGAAAACACTTTGGTCTTATCAGCCCCAAATTTCCTTTTTAACTTTGTTGAGCACACTTGGTCCCAGGCTTCTTTCATTACTTTTTCATACATTTCCACTAACTACCTTGATTATAACAAGCTCAGATGCTCAAAAGCCTAGTACTTACTATACAGTAGGAACTTCTTATTGTAACATTTGTTAATGTCTGTTATGTACTTCACAGATAAAGATTCTAGTTGTCTACTGATGTACTATGTTCTTCATCAGTAAATATGTTGTAAGTAATTGCTATGTTATATTGTTAATCGCTATGTAATCCAATGTAACTACTGTCTGTTTATTTTAACTGTGGAGCTTTTCTCCCCAGGCCTCCGCTGAAAATGGACCTATGTCCAGTCGGACACTCCCGGTCAACAAATGTAAATAAATAAATACATTTCACGGTGCTTCTTTTCTGAAATTTCATCATCATCATCATCATCATCATCATCATCATTATGGTTATGCCCTTGTATCACATAAACCTAACCATACTACTATTAACTCCCCAAACTCCTCTCTGATCACATGCTGGATCTCTGATCCCCTGTAGGCTTGTTCATCTAAAAGGGTACTTTTAACTGTAGAATCTTACTTGATATATTTTCTTCTCTTACCAATGTATAACTGACATTGTCTTTTTACCTATGTTCTATATCTTCTTTTACCTGGAGTGTTTTATTAATTTCTTGTTATATCACTATGCTCAGCATACATGATGTAAACCTGTTTTGTGTATTATGCTGGATGCACTGTATTTGTATAACTTGATGCAGGAGCTTTTCTCCCCGGGCCTCCGCTGAAAATGGACCTGGTCAGAATTTCCCGGTTAACAAATGTAAAATAAATAAAATAATTGTGATTGTTCCTGCTTTGCAGATTATTTGGATCAGGTCAGATCTAAATTTATTTTAACATTTATAGCAGATTCTTGTACTTTATAGATTTGCAGTGTTCTCTCTTACGCCATGTTTTTTTTTCTGCACCCTTTCACGTGCTCCAGTTATTTCTAGCATTATCTAAACTAATGACAGACTTTTAATTGTATTATTGGTGTTTTTGCATTGGTTACGTTTTGTGTATGCTTGACCATGGGCTATATAAAACACTCTTTGGGGTGTAAGAAATGTGAAAAACCCTCCTGTGGGCTACCAAATTTTCTGTACTAATGGTATTTTTGGCATTTTTCCATTGGCTGCCTTTTGTATATGCTTGGCCATGGGCATCATACAACACTCTTTGTGGTTCAAGTAATGTGAAAATCCCTCCTGTGGGCTACTACATTCTCCATGTGAGTGTCTAGGACTCCTGCATTTAAAGACTGACTGATATTCAGAAACGATTGACAAAAGAATATCCTAGTCAGCAAATGTAAAACTAAATAAAGAAAATAAATGCATACATATGCAGGGACATACGCACATGCAAGAATAAACTAGTTCTCAAAGGTCTTTTTTTCTGGGGATTACTAATGATGTTGGACAACCTTTTACCTCCCAGCTTCCCAGGGAACCCCAGCTGGATTTTCAGAAACCCAGGTCTTTGTAAAAGAAATGTATTTTTAGGCAGGTCTTTTCCTGCTCTTGTTATGAAGAAATACAAGCAGGAAATCACTGAT
Organism: Protopterus annectens; assembly: GCF_019279795.1. NCBI lineage: Eukaryota > Metazoa > Chordata > Ceratodontiformes > Protopteridae > Protopterus > Protopterus annectens. Next base: position 398,486,117 of record NC_056737.1, on the reverse strand, counting down.
TTATTTTCTAGTTCTTCTGGGACTCCCACTTAGTCTTTATACAGAGCTATCTAACATTCCCAGGCAGAATAGTTTGTTCCTTTCATTAGAAGTAGAGTTGGGTATATTAGTTTCCTATAGACTCAGTCTGTGAAGTCCATTAGTCATCAGAGCTTCACTGTGGATTTTGATTATAGTAAAATGAAAGCTGTAGTACAGGTGAAGATGAATCTGATCCCTTCCCATCATTACCCAGGGAAGATGTAAATTCAGTGTCTTTTCCCTCTGTTACCATGTCTTCCTCCTTAGCTCCACTCTTGGTACAGTTTGCTGTAGGATCAGAGAGTGGTCAGCCACTGCCACATTCTGTCAGTAGGTGCATTATTGCCAAGTGTTGTCATCATTGTGAGGCAACCTTCTCCTTCTACATTGACTAAACTGTCCGTATTAGCTGTGTCAGAGTTGAGTTCTTTGGCGTCAAGTTCCTTCTCAGTTTTACTGGGTGGGGTTGAACTTGGTGTCAAGCAGACATTATTCTGACAATTTGGTGTCCTTAGCCTTTGAGACTTTAGGCTCATCAAGAGGCTAAGTGTTGACTTCACATAAGAGACCTATCTTTTGTCAGTGGAGAAAGACTTGATGGCAGTGAAACTTCTTAGTATAGGTATTGATGTTTATTGGTTCTATTTTTTTTCCTTACCAGTGTCAGTGTCCTCAGTGTCAGCTTATTGATACCGATTAGTGTACCAGCTGTGCACACTTCTGCACAAGGTTTTCTCTTGACATTGGCTAATCTTAACTGAAGACCCACCTCTCTAGTTCCGTTGACCTCATGTTTTCCTTGTCCTGAGAATAGAGGTACAGAAGATACTCATGAAAGCTAATATAAGTCTGGCTGTTCCTTTGGTCCATTCCCATCCTTGGAACTGTCCTTGTCAAGGAGGGTCAGGAAGCACATATACAGTCGGAAGCAAATTGACTCCCTTTGGGAGTCTGCCGTGCCAGACACAGAGGATAGGTATAAAGGTGACGCTCCACATTCCCAAATTTAGAAAGATCCCAGAGCTTATGCAGAAGAGGGGGTTCCCACTAGTCTTTTACTGGAAGACTTTCTGATACCAAGTGAGTAGTATGATGTCTCTTGGGGTCATGGCGATATGGGAAGATCCGGATGCAGTGGCCTTCTAGGACACTGGAAAGGAGGATCCTGCAGCCTCCCAGAAACTGATTTACTTTGGTATGGACCCAAATGATAGTTTGCTTATAAAAGGACCTTTATTTTGGAAAAACTTCTAGAATATCTGAGCTTCTTAGTGATATTTGATGTGACAGGGCTGCAGATGCCCTGTATAAGCATAAATTTACGATCTGAAGTAGTTTACTTTATTTGGTCTTCAACCCGAGAAATACGGATCCGAGCCGGCAACTTTACTACCATCTGCTCTGAGCTCCAAGCTCCTCCGCTTACCCATAATACACCTCCACTACCTTCCAACCCCCAAATCTCGTTTGCCGTGAATAGCATATGCATCGTGATCTCTTGAGCTCCAGTTTTCAAGTGGGTAAAAAACTTTTAAATATCTCTTTTCTTTAAAAATCTTTAGATAGTGATAGAGTAGGCTCCCCTATCTCCTCCCCTCACTTGGTGCGTTGAGTTTATAGTTTTTAGGGTAGTTAGCTTAGTTAGAGTAGTTGTGTGGATTTTTGCTTCCCCTCAGTGTTTTCTGTGTGTGAGTGTGGTGAGTGGGTGCTCTCAGAGAGAAAGAAAATAACAATTTCTTTTATTTTTTTATTTTTTCTGACAGTATGGCCGACAAGCCTATTTTCAAAAGATGCACTGAGTGTGGCCATAAGTTATCCCCTGTGGATGGCCACATTCTGTGTTTTATGTGCTTGGGCATGGCCCATCTGAGCGTAGACTGCACTATATGTGCGGGGTTCAACCCTCACGCCATTAAAGATAGAAAGGTCAAGTTGGCCCTGAAAGGCCTCCTTCCCCATTCAGAGTTTGTTGCCTCGGCTTTGGTCACAGCGGCTGCTGTGGCTGCCTCTCCTCCTTCTCTTCCCCTGGCTTCTCCTCCCTCCCAGGCTGGGACTCCACCTGCTGTGCAAAAGCCTGTGTAAGCGGAGCAGAAAAGGGGCAGAGAGAAGGAGAGAGAGTCGAAGGCGAGGGAAAAGCGAAGAGGTCTCCAGACCTCCCTTCACCAGTAAAAACCTTACAGATCTGTGACTCCCCTCGGCTCCGATCTCCGAGGTACTCCCCGGAGCCAGAGGAGATACGTTCATCTTCTAGGGCCATGGTGCCCTGAACCGCAAGGTTGGAGTCCGTGGCCTCATCGAGGTCCACCCAGTCTTTGTCTGAGGTTGATATGGATAAAATGATGAGGAGATTCATCCGTACTCAGATCCAGATGGGGGTCTTGCCAACCCCCTCTCCGTCAGGAGGAAGGAGCTCACTTCCTTTTTTCCAGACAATATCTCCTTTTCCAATCCGTCCATCGCGTTCGGAGTGTTCAGATCCGAGGATGGCTTTAGTCAGTGGGGCTGCTCCGATAGTACCTGCTTCCTCTACACCGACAGCTGCCTGGAGCATGTCAGATCCGACCAGCTCGCATCCGAGCCACTGTCTGAGCCAGAGCTTGGGTGTTGGATCCGAGGGGGTGAAACTTTTTTCATCGGCTCTGCCTTTGTCGGGCCAAGTTCCCTCCCTCGGAGCTCTGTCCACTTCGGGCCCAGCTCTGATTCTCTCATCGGACCTGAGGAGACCAGCCTCCTTATTGCTTTTCAAGGAGGTTCGCTCTCCGGTGGTCGATGTGGTAGAAAGGGTTCCCTCCGCTGGATCGAGACCCCTAACTGCCCCCTTGGACTCCACCCAGACTCCCTCGACTCTTTCTATGGTCTCCATTTTACCAGAGGGACAGCCCATGCTCGAGGAGCCCCAGACGGTTTCCCCCCTGAGGAACAAGTGGCTTGCGAGTTCCCCCGGAGAACCCCGCCGGAGAGGTGCCTCACAAGCATACATGCAAGAGAAGGCACATGGACTCCCCCGAGTCCCTCACCGAGGATATGGACTTGGATAATGGAGAAGGTTCCCCTAGGTCACCTCTCGAGGATGTCTCCTTTGGAGATATCATGGAAATGGGGAAGGTTGGTCTGCCCCCAAACCTTCTTCTGATGAGTCTGTGTTCCTGGAGGCTTTTTGCATGGGCCCATCTACTTCCTGGGTGTTCCCTCCCGCAGATCCTTTGGTGGAGCTGGTCACCTTGCGGGCATGGAAGGAGCCAGACACCATGGAACCAATTCCAAAAAGACCCAACAAAATTTTAAGTCCCCCCACAGACAGACCATCATGGAACAAGGGCTCCCCCATGGATGCTATGGTGGTAACAGCAGCCACAAAGAAGAAACTCGCCCAGGAGAGTTCCTTGGTTCATCCTCCTGACCGAGAATCATGGATGATGGACCGCCTAGGGAAGTGGGTTTATGCTTCAGGTACCTTTTCAATTAGGGCGCTGAACTACCTGGCCCATGTCACCAGACTCCAGCGCAACCTGGTAAAGGAGCTGGAGGAGTCTTCCCCTAAGTCCATGTTGCAGGAGGACAGGGCCGCATTCTCCACGAGGTTGGCCACTTTGAAAGCAGTCTCCAGCACGTCCATGCGACTCCTTTCACATGCTATGGAAGGAACGGCTAGGGCGGCTGGGTCCAGCGTGTCCATGAGGCGTAACGCCTGGCTCAGATTATATCAATTTTCGGAACCTTTCAAGGCGTCCTTTGCCAGTGCCCCTTATGACGGCTCTACTGTCTTTGGTAAGACCGTCAAAGAGACATTAGTCCAGAGTGAGAAGGATGGGAAGACACTGTCTACCATTGGGATCTGCTTCTCGAACCCTCAAAGGTCCTTTTCCCAGAACCAGAGAGGGCAAAAGAAGATGTGGTTCCGGAAGTCACAGTATTCCCAGGACACTCAGGGCTCTTCTTCCCCCAGAGACAGAGGGAAACAGAATGGATGCCAGCCCAGAGGCAGAGGGGGTCCGAGGAATTTTGGGTGTCAAGAACCTTTTCTCGGACAGACCTGGGCAACAACTCTGAGGGGTGGCCCGACTGCTCTACTCTGGAGGCAGTTGGGGGAAGATTGTCCTTACACCTAGCGGTATGGGAGTCCATAACATCAGACCGCTGGGTGCTTCAGATCATATCCAGAGGATACTCTATCCCCTTTGTGGGTCCCCCAAGTCTCCCAGACACCTCTCAGATGTACCATCCATGCAAAGGGAGGCAGCAACACAGGACATTTCCAAGCTGCTAGAAAAACGAGCCATCAAAACCGTCTCCCCAGATCAGTCCAGATTGGGCTTCTACTCCAGGTTCTTTTTGGTGCCAAAGAAAACGGGGGACTTAAGGCCCATTCTGGACCTTTCTAGCCTGAACCTGTCCATTGCCAAAGGGAAGTTACGGATGGTCACATTACAGTCCATCATGCCGTACCTGCAAGAGAGCGACTGGATGTGTTCGTTAGACCCCCAGGATGCTTACTATCACATAAAGATGCACAGAAGCTATAGGAGTCATTACCAATTTTGAGCCCTACCCTTTGGACTCACCACAGCCCCCAGGGTGTTTACCAAAGTGATGGCGGTGGCAGCGGTTCACCTGAGGCTTCAGGGGATTCAGGTCTATCCGTACCTGGACGATTGGCTCCTCACTGCTCCCATCAGGCGTCCTGACCTCAGAAAGAGTACAAAACCTGAGGATACATGTCTCCCTGATCTACCACTCTCATCTCCCAATGGCGGAATCGGTGTTGAGGGCCTTAGGCTCGATGGCGGTGACCATTACTCTTCTCCCGTGTGCCCGGTTGCACATGAGAATTCTACAGTGGACTCTAGCTGTACAATGATCCCTGTTGGAACTGCCATTGGCATATCCAATTCAACTCAGTCGAGTCTGTCGGTCGTTCCTCATATGGTGGATGTGTTCTCTGGACATTTTGGAGGGATGACCCTTTGTTCCAGCCCGGCCCAAGCTACAGTGACCACGGACACCTCCCAACTCAGGTGAGGGGGCATTGTTCGGGCAGGACAGTCCAAGGCCTGTGGGCCCTGTGGAAACCAGCTTGCACATAAATGTCCTAGAGATGTGGGTGGTCTTTCTAATGTTGCAGGTCCTTCATGTCCTTCTTCCTCTGGGAACGATTGCATTTCAATCAGACAACATGTCAGTGGTCTGGCATATCAACAAACAGGGAGGGACCAGATCTTACCCCCTTTGTCATGAGAGTGTGGGAATGGGCGATCTCCACCGGTCGCTTTCTCATCGCAACGCACATTCCGGGACGGTCCAGCATCCTAACAGACAGGCCAGGTCTGACTATTCTGATGCCTTACGAGTGGTCTCTGAATTTTTCAGTAGCGGAACAGATCTTCTGCAAGTGGGGAAACCTTGCTGTGATCTCTTCGCATCTCCTTCCAACGCGAAGTGCAGCGAGTTTTTTGCTCTGAACCCCCTGCCGGGGGAGTCCCTCAGAGATGCTCTAGATCATGCTTGGCCTCCCAGTCTTCTGTATGCTTACCTGCCAGTACCTCTTATTCCGAGCTTTCTAGGGAAAGCTAGTCGACTGGGAAGCAAAGTGATCCTCATTGCCCCGTTTTGGCCTCGCCAAGTATGGTTTCCCTTCCTTTGGTCACACCTTCTGGCTCCACCTTGGATCCTAGATCCCATTCAGGATCTAATTTCACACCCTTCGGGGGTGCCTCATCCGAATCTAAACAGTTTGAAGCTCACAGCTTGGCTGCTCCAGTTCCCATGATTGCTAGGACTCCTGGACTATCCTCCTCAGTTAGATCTATTTTGGTGGCTGCTCATAAGTCTTCATCCAGGAAGGTTTATCGCAGCAAGTGGAAACATTTTTCCTTTTGGGCCTCTCAAAGGAGTTTAGAACCCTTCACGGCTCCTATTTCTGCCATTTCTTGATTTTCTAGCTGATATTTTTCAACACTGAGCTAGTTTTTCTGTCAAGGTTCAGTTGGCTGCCATCTCTCATTTTCATGTGGGCGAGAATTCTGCCTCTTTAGCCTCCTCCAGATTGTGTAAAGCCTTTATTAAAGGCACCTTTTTGTTATACCCCCGGTCAAAGATCCTTTTCCCTCATGGGACCTTACTATGGTTCTTCAAGCTTTGGTCGCTCTGCCTTTCGAGCCTGCTGCAACAGCAGATCTGAAATATTTATCTTGAAAAACAGCTTTTCTAGTGGCTATTACCTCTGCCAAAAGGGTTTCAGAATTACAGGCCTTGTCCATCAAAAGTTCCTTACATGATTTTTCACAAAGGTAGGGTTTCCCTTCGAACCAATCCATGCTTTCTTCCTCAGGTGGCATCATCAATCAATATCAATCAGACCATCAATTTGCTTGTATTTTTTCCTAAATTTTCTAACAAGATGGAATACAAACTCCACCTGTTGGATGCTCATAGACAGTTACGATTCTGTTTACACAGGACAAAAAATTTCCATAAATCTGATCAATTGTTTGTATCCTTCTATAGACCCTAGATGGATTTCTTCATGCATCCTTCAGGTCTATAAGGAAAAAGGCATGTCTCCCTCCAGGTCAGGTGAAAGCTCATTCCACTAGGTTCTTGGCTACGTCTGTGGTCTAGAGTTTGTTCTGCAGCTACGTGGTCCTCATCTCATACGTTTATTTCTCATTGCAAATTGGATTTGACTTCCAGAAGGAGAGCATCCTTTGGTTCTGCGGTGCTCCGGAATATCCCTCCATGAGGTCCTCCCAGGTGTTTAGTAGCTGGGGACTCTGTCACACAGGTTGAAGTCCAAATGAAGTAAACTATTTCAGATAAAGAAGTTATGTACTCACCATAACGTTCCATCTGAGTAGTTGTACCTCATTTGTCTTCAACCGTCCCTCCCTCCTTCCCCGGACCTTGGCATATGAACCAGCCTACGGGCTGCAGTTATAGGTCACAAGTATTTTTTCAGGTCGGATTATCAGTATAAGGTTCAGCAAACTCGATCTGGGGGTTGGAAGGTAGTGGAGGTGTATTATGGGTAAGGGGAGGAGCTTGGAGCCGGCTCAGATCCGATACGGTTCCATATCCCACAGGTTGAAGACAAATGAAGTACTACTCAGATGGAACGTTATGGTGAGTACATAAAATCTTTTTCTGTGGTATTGATAAGGCCATCGATATTGGTATTATTAAATTGGGGTGATTGGATATATATTGACCTCAAAAGAGGAATAATTGTTAGGAGCCTTCCTTCATTGGGTTTAAATGCTTATCTGTAAAGGCTACAGTATGTATACTGTTTTTACAGCTATATTTAATGCAGATTTGGAGTGTTAGTATGTCTGTACAACTGTCTCTACTGTTATAGGTTATAGGGTGCATGTCGATAGGAAACTACAAGATGTCCTTCTGTTAGCATGATTGTTTTGGATTTAAATAATTATTAATTTTATTTTATACAAAAAAGCTATAAAGAACAATTTGGATTGATATAGTTTTTTAATGAGCTTTGTTCGAGTTCTAGACTAAAGTTTTGTGAAGTCATTTTCCATCTACATTTAAGTAGGAGAAATGGCAAGGTCATGTGTCATTCCCTCTGTCCACCTCGGCTGATTGTGTTTTCTGCCAACTTTGACTTAGAGCTTCTCTAGCATTCAAGCTTCTCCCTTTACCAGTAATACAGTATGTCCCTGGTGTCACTACTACTCAGAAATATTTGCTAAATTCTGCAACAGACACAATCCTCCAATGCTCCTTAGAGTTCACCAAATGAGTGATTATTTTCTCAACATTTTTGTCTGTTTTCTCTCTTTTTATACCTCTTCTGAAATATCAAATTTATCAAAATTACCAAATTTTCTTCACTTTTTGCCTCCTCCTTCTCCTCTAAAACTGCGATTACCTAAGTCTGTAATTTTCATATGAATCCAGATTAAAAAAATTCTTTACCTTTTAGTAGCACTTTACTCTCACAGTAGGGTAAATCAGATGCATATTTGACATTGAAGGATGCAATCCTACCAGCACCGATAAAGGATATTCTGGGATGGATTTCAGCTCTAGAACCACCTTCATCTAGCACTTGGCACAGAGGATTAAAGCTGTGAGCTGTAGTTTCTGTTTAACAGGATTTGATTCCTTCAGTAGTTATTTGCGTACTGTGTGACCTTGAGTAAATCATTGCAGGTTTATAGGGAAATGCTAAGCTATCAGTCTGCGCACTATTACAAGCCTAGCCAATAACCAAAGGTTAAAGTAGTACCCTATACTGTGAATATGTGAGGTAAAGTCCTTAACCATTATACCAGCCCTCCCACCCATTATGCCAACAAATGGCTATTATTATAACTACTCTGTCTCCTTTAAGGTACATTTTCTTCTACTAAATGTTTTTGTTGTGTTACAGCTGATATTGCCTTTCATTACAGAGAAAGCTTCTGGCTTCCAAAAGTGCTCCAAGTAAGGGTAAAAATATTTTACCACAGGACACTCACAACCTCTTCATTATGTGTTTGTGGCCTGAACACTTAAAACACCATGTGAAATTCTCATGTACTTTGATCCTAGATAACTTATAAAAAGGAAGAAAATGTTAATACTGGAAAATCTTCTCACTGCCACTTCTGGAGACTTAGCAGATAACAGATCTGCTACCAGACAAAAAGAAAAGAAAACAGAGAGAGATCTAAAGACAGACATAAATAGGAACAAAAAAGAAAAAATGCAATTAATCCTGTACCAAAACTATTGTGATCTAAGACAGGCCTCCTTGAAGAGGAACATTCGCTAGCACCAGGTTTTTGGAGAGGGAGATCCCCAGGTTTCTGGGCTTGAGACTCTTTCAGTTTCTTTCCTTAGGTCTACCAGGAGTGCCCTAGATATTGATTGGGAAATAATGGTAAGGGTATTTAAGGCTGAGAATAAAATTAGTGTCATCCCACTGCCCTCCGTCTCTAGGGTGGATCAGCTTGGCCCACTATCTCTTATCTCTATTGTTCCTTTACTTACATTTTGGTACTGGTGGTTTCAGAGCTAATATCTATTCTGAAACATCCCTTATCAATGCTGGTAGGATCACATCCATTGGCACTGAATGTGCATCTGGCACTCACTACCCCAGTGTCATGGGAGTTGACTGTGTCATGTTGCCTAATGGTCAATTCTGAGGCCATGGTACTGATATGTTTGGCTCTCTTCTGAGTGTTGGGGACTTCAGCTCTCGATACATCAGGTCTGGTCTTAGTACTGGAGTAGACTGAACTGTTGCTGCTGGGGTCTTCCTTTTGACTCCATCTGCCTCCTCTTCACAAAGGGGTGGAGACTGCTCTGGCTGAGTTGTCCTCTGTGCCATCTGAGTCTGTGTTGACATTTGACCTTTTCAGGAGGATCTTCACCCATCCACTGATGCAGGAAGGGGATGCCCCCTCAATTTTGGCACCACTCTCCAGTACCAGTCCATCTGAGTCCTTGAACCCCCATCTTCAACCCAAAGGACAGACCAGTTCGGAATGCCTCAAACCAATCCTTCTGCAAAGCTGTAAGGACAGTTCTAGGTTTTCTGACTCTACCCTCTGGTCCCCAGAAGGTGTCAGAAAAAGAGGAGGCACATTGATTTCCTTCTGGAATCACTTACTTAGGATAGAGACCTCAATAAATAAAGGGGAATGATTTCCTCATTCACACCCACCGCCTGAGGACTCCAGTAAATAAAGGAGGATGGTTCTCTCATTCACACCCTTTCCCTGAGGACGCCAACTTTGGGAAGATCCTGGAATTAATGCATCGGAGGGGGAGCTCGACCCACTGACCTACAGTCCTTGGATGAAGAAGTATTTGAGGCCTTCAGAGCTGTCCTTGTACTTCCTAATGATACCTCCTGCTGATCGTCTCATAGATCTGGTAGCAGAAAGGTCATGGCAGACTCGTTATTTGGAAGAACGTATCCTACACAAGCATACAGTTTTAACAGGGCTCAAAGACAGGACCTGTTGGATCAAGGGTGCTCTGATTGATTCTACTGTTGTTGCATTTGTCAGGAGCCTAGGAGAAGTGATCAGTATATTTCAGGAGCTTTTTCCCTCAGGGCATTAAGTTACATAGAAGAAGGTGCTCCGATTCTGTTTTTGTCTGCAGTGCCTTCTCTGTAGAGTCTGCATGTTCTCCCTGCTTTTATGTGAGTTTTCTCAGGTGTCTGATTTCCTCCCACGTTCCAAAGACAATGCAGTAGGTGGATTGGACCACTAAATTGTCTACAAGTATGTTTGTGCATGCGTGCACCTGCATGTGTGTGCTACAGATGAACAAATGCAGCAGGGCTAGCCATCTGGCAGTGTGAACATTGGCTCTAGATGATTGTCACTGTTGAGGTGACACCCTGACCCCATGTGCAAAAATGAGGGAAAAGGGGTTGTGGGTGGGTGGATGGATTAAACTACATAACTCACATTATGAGGTTCCAGAGGGGCCTAGCTGAACAGATATTGGATTCTGTCTGCCCCCCCCCAAACACACATACACACACACACACACATACACACACACGCCACTAGGAAACAGCTTAAATCTCAGGTCTGTGTAAACCTTGGAAATCAACATCCCTCCCACTCCCCCGAACAAAGGTAACCACCATGAAAAACTTCTCCAAGGGTAACTTTGGGCTCCTAAAAACAGAGGTGGCTAGCTTCACGGCACCCATGCAAATGGAGAATAGTTGCATGACTGCCAAATCATACACCATTGCACTGTACGAACACGTACCCAAATGCATGGATCTCGCCATACCCAATAGAACTAAGATGCTCTCCTCAAAAAAAAAAAAAAGAAAGAAAGAGGAAGCCAATCTGGTGGTCCTCTGCCATAAACAAACTCTACAACAGAAAGAGGAAACTGGTGCTGAATAAGGTGAAGTCCCAATACCGGAAAAACTCCCTTATCCTCAACAAAAGTTTCCGAAACCCTCATCAAATCCTCTAAAGCTAGCTATGAAAACAGAATTGCAGCAGATAGTAAATACAACCACAAGGCCTTCTATAGTTATATAAAGAATCTCCATGGCAATACCCAGATTTGCTCTGAGCTACTGCACAGTGGTACCTCGTATACCAAGCCAACAGATATTGCAAATATACTGGCAGACAGATTCAGTGCTAACTTTACCCCCCCCCCCCCAAAAAGCACCAATCACAGTACCAGTAGATTTCCATGCACCCAGTATTAACTGCTGCACAGGTTAAAACAGCATTGTCCAAGGCCAAGAATACAGCTTCTATAGGACCTGACAGTATCCCTGGCTGTGTTCTACATGAACTACAGAGTGAACTGGCACCTCACCTGTGTGCCCTGTTCAGTCACAGCCTCACCTCAGGCTTTGTCCCTACCAAATGGCGCAATGCTACAGTCATCCCTCTCCACAAACGAGGAGCGACTACAGACCCTGGGAAATATCACCCCATTAGCCTAACGAGTCTGATATGCAAAGCTATGGAACGCATCATCATGGACCTAATAAACCAGGATATAGGGAATCTCCAAACTCTGGATCATACACAGTTTGGTTTTGTGAAGGGTAGATCATGCCTGCTCAACTTGGTCAACTTCTTTGAGTCTGTCACCACAGCTGTGGATGAAGGTAAGGTGGTTCATACAGCCTACCTTGATCTGGCCAAGGCTTTTGATACCATTCCCCACTCAGGAATCATAAAAAAACTTACTAAGCTAGGCATCAACCCCTATATCACTAGGTGGGTTGCAAACTGGCTCACAGATAGAACCCACAGTGTGAAAGTAGCTGACTCTAAGTCAGACTGCCGACCAGTCATGAGTGGAGTCCCACAGGGTTTGGTCCTGGGTCCTCTCCTGTTTGGTATCCACTTTTCTGAAGTCCAGGCCAACACAAAGGGACTCTGGCTTGCAAAGTTCTCAGATGATTGCAAGTTGGGAGCTATTATTAACTCCCCAAGTGATGTTGACATCCTGCAAAAAGGCCTCAATGACACAAATGGTGTCAGAACCATGGCCTTAAGCTCAATGCCAAAAAATGCGTCTTCATCTCCTTTGGGAAAACCCGCTTCCCTTGAATTACCACATTGATGGTAGTCCACTGAACACAGAAGGTGTTATAAGAGATCTGGGAACAGGTTGACAGCAACCTCTCTTTTGACCACCACATTGCCACTGTGGTCAGAAAGTCCTTCTATGTGGCACATCTCATTACAAAGGGCTTTGCATCCAGGAAAAAGGACGCCATTGTCTCCCTCTACTCTTCCCTCATTAGGCCAATCATCGAGTACAGGTCCCCATTTGGTATGTACCTCAGTAGACACATGCAACAACTGGAGAAGCCGCAAAAGTACCTCACAAAGAGGATCCTAGGCCTTAAACACTTGTCCTGTTTGGACAGACTCAAAAAACTCCAACTATTCTCTATCTCATATCACCTACGTAGAGGTGATCTCTGCTTGACTTACAAATCCCAGTCGCTCCACATCACATGCTGCAGAGACCTCAACCTCATTACCACAATCAACAGAACATGCTGGAGGGACAGGTTCATAACCCAGAGACTGCCCATGCTATGGAATAGACTTCCCATACATGTCAAGCAGAGCACCTCAGAAATCTTGATGAGTGGATGGGAAATAGAAAATTCATGCCGGGATCACTCCAGTGGCTCTATTCGACAGAGGCACTAGAAACTAAGGTTGGGTGGCACGATGCCAGGGTAATACTATGGGCTATGCTTGTAAAGGCTCCAGGGCCATTAGCCTAATATACACCTATGAACCTATGTTAACTATTCTAAATCTATCCATGTGGCTGCTTCACAACTGAGCACATGAAGCAGCAAGGCCAGTAGCACCAGCATTGCTGTGCTCCACCATGTCTGGTTGCATTTCTGACTTTGCAAACAACTTTAAAGCATCCTTTGTTAATATTTCTGTGATGGATCAGCCTTTTTTGGTCCTAACTTAAAGAAACTTACTAAAGAGTGAACAAGAAGAAAACGATTGTCAGTCATGGGAGCATGCTTCAAAATCCCTCAAAGTTCTTTTCAGGGAACCAGAAGAGGTAGTAAAGGTCTTTGGTTCAAAAAATCGCCATCTCTGTCTTTTGCATGTAAGGCATACTGTTACAGTCAGGGGAGCCGATAAAAGCTTGATACCTCTGTACTGCCTACAGCTGTAAATGTAACCTTTGTACATGTACGCTGACAGTAGAATGCTTATTCTCCATTCAGCTGTGATACACCTCTCTTTATACTGCTATGAGTACACTCAACACCCGTTTCTACCGTAACTCGCCCAACATCTTGATCATGTCTGCTCTGACCTCATCTGAGCCTTCTGCTTTCCCTGATGACATTTTCCTTAGTGCTGTTCTTACTACTGCTACCTCTTTCATCGTAGGCTGTGTATGGGCCACTCCAGCTACTGTAAGTTTTCTTCATTTAGAAGATGCAAATACAAAAGAATCTCTTATCTTAGCAAGAGATTATTTCCTTCATTTGTGCTAGCTCTTTGGTATCTCATCTCAGTAAATATAAAAAAATCAAACCTGGAACTAACCAGTCATTAGATTTTATTGGTTGCCATCTGGTGACTACAACAATAATTGGAAGACATCTTGTGCAAAGGCTGCTATCTGTGGCTTAAAGTCCTAAAACCATCTTCAGCGGACTTCTCCAATGGCCTCCCTAGTACTGGGAACTTAAGTCACATTGGCTCTTCATGGCAGCTGTTAAGTGGAAGTACCGTAATGGACACTATGTGCAATGATCCCAGTCCACTCACCCACTTTATTCTGCAAACCCAGTTAATGCGATGAATTTGGTTTCCCCTTGTACAGGCAGGTTGCTTCTTTGATATTCTTCATGTTTCACTGTTGCAGTCATCACATTTGGGTTATCTGCTTGCAGTAGCCTTCAGTCAGCCTGATTATCAAAGTCTTGGGTCCTGCGTCGGTTGCTGTCTCATCTTCCATGATGTCAGGTAGTCAGGGGTATAAAGCATGCAGCCGACACCATTACATCAGTCTTTCTTGTCGTGCGGTGCCCGAAGCAGAAGCAGTTCGCAAGTGCCGGTCGGCCGACTCCTGAAATGTTCATTTTCAAGTTTCAGAACCGAAGTCTTCAACTAAAGCTAAGTACCCTGTTAGAGAAACTTTTTCTTGCTCTAAACCGATGTCAGTAAAAGTCAGTAATTGTATTTCTTGTGGAAAGCAAATACCTCATAAAGATTTTCATCCGTACTGTATTCCTTGCCTAGGCCCTGATCACTACGTACCTCGCTGTCGGTTTTGTGCCTTATTTAAGCAACAAACTATTCATCGTCAGTATATTTATGCTTCTAAATACTTTGGTACTCTGTTCAGTTATCCAGATATGTCTTTGGTAAGCCATCCAACTACCGACGTTCCGAAAAAATGCAAATATAAAGACATAGACAGGCCGCCTAGGTCCAAAGCTGCCAACGACGCTTCTCCTAAGCCAGTCACCAGTTCACCGGTACTCAGTGAGGTGCTTTCGCAGCCCCTGATACCCACTACTTCAGATTCACAGGCCTCTACTGAGACTCATTTGGTGTCCGGTATGCCGCGAGATACTTCTACTGTGGAACTTGCGGATGTCTCTACCGTCGATGGGTCTGGAGCCACTGTGCAGGCACCGGCTTCTGAGGGTGTATTCAGGCCTACTGAGTTGCATATTAAACCGATGCCATCTTCTTTTTCAAGGCCTAAAACTCGAACCATGCCTAGAAAACCGATGCCCAGACCGCATAGTCAGGCCTCTATGCCTAAAAAACAAATGATAAGAATGGCTGAAGACCTTATTACTTTAATCGGGGGAAGCCAAACCTCCCCCTCTAAGAGACCTAGGACAGAATTTGCTATGATACTTCTGACCAGGATTTACCCTTATCTACCTATGAGGATTCTGATGCAGAGGACTCTATTCTCTCTGCTTCCCCCCCAGAGGATTTCTCTTTTGGTGAATCCATGCATACTCTTAGGGAGCATTTTCGCTAGGAAAGCCATGATTACTCCAATTCTAAAAAGAGGCTTAGGGATTTCTTACTCCTGCCCCAACACAGGCCTTTAGCTATCCCTCCTGTACTAGACATTGTTGATGATGCCTTTCCGGAATCTAGCTTGGCCCCTGACTCTTTACCTCCTGCTCCCAGAAAACCTGATAGATATTACAGGGTTCCTGACTCTCACAAGTTCCTTTTTAAAAATCCTACTGCGGATCCTGAGACCATTTCACAGGGACTCAAGGGCATTAAGCCTACTACTGCCAAGAATCCTTCCCTCTCTGGTAGAGACTCCAGGGCGCTGGATAGATGGGTAAGAAGGTTCACACTTCTGCAACCTTGGCCATTAGGGCCTTAAACTGCCAGCTTCATATGTTAAAGTATCAGCAGCATATTATGGGATTGTTTAAACAAAAATGATGTTGATTCCTGACTTTGCTGAAAATAAGGATTTACAGGATTTAATGCATTCTGCTGAACAGGTTGGAAAACATACTTTGCAATGTGTTTTTTATTCACTATAGGCATCTTGCAGGGCTGCTGTCAGTTGGTCTGTACTTAGAAGGCATGCTTGGCTTAAGGAGCAATCTTTGCCAGGTCATGTTAAAGCTAAATTGCTGGGTGCTCCCTCAAATCAGGACCACCTATTTGGCAACAAAGCAGAAGTTCTTAAAAAGATGGAGGAAAAAGCTAAATCTATGCAAACTGTTAATGATTTCCTACAAGTACAGCCTCCAGGATTTAGTAGGCATTGACCCTCTAAGAATTGGTCCTTTCCTGCCTCTTCCAGGCCTGCAAAGTCCAAACCCAGAACCAGCAGAACACCCAGGCTTCAGGGTACACACAGGACTAAGCGGTAGGGGGCTCCCACTTCCAAATCAGGGAGTAGTAAGCCCCCCCCCCATGGTAAGCTGTCTCAGTGACTTAACTTTAAAACTTACAAGCACTTCTCAACTGACTGCTCCTTTAGGGGGAAAGATTGCTCTGCAGGTCATAAAATGGGAACTCATTACCCAGGACAAATGGGTTTTAAATATAGTTTCCCAAGATTACAGATTTCACTTCCACACGTTACCAACCCCAAACGATTGGCCAGATCTACTCCCAAATCAGTGGGCAGAGGCTCAAAAGCAAGTACTTTCTCTCTTAAGCATAAAGGCTATTCAAGCTGTACCAGAAGAGGAAAAGGGACAAGGTTTCTACTCAAGACTTTTCCTGGTACCCAGAAAAGACAACTCATGGCGCCCTATCCTGGACCTTTCTATCTTAAACACCTTTTTGGTGTTTCCAAAATTCAAGATGCTAACTGTTCACCAGTTGCTTCCTATGCTAGGCAAAGATGCCTGGTTGGCAACACTGGATTTAAAGGAAGCCTACCTGCACATCCCAATCAGGGAATCTTGCAGAAGATACCTACGCTTCAAAGCAGGCTGCATGCACTATCAGTTCTCTGCACTGCTCTTTGGCTTATTTACTGCGCCCAGGGTATTTACAAAGTGCCTAGCTCCAGACATTGCTTTTTGCAGGCAAAGAAATATTCAAATGTACCTGTACCTGGACGATTGTCTAATTCAGGTAGAAAGCCAGGACATACTTTTGAATCATCTGGCATTTGTACTAAAGGTGCTAACTTGTCTGGGGTACACCATAAACGAAAAGAAGTCACATCTTGTACCTTGTCAACAAATTATATTCCCGGGAGCAAGCTTGAACAAATCTTCCCAGATGGCTTTCCTCATGCCAGAGAAACAAATTAATTTGACAACTTACTTCAAACTAATGGCCACAAAAACCCTGCTATCTGCAAGGCAAATTCTGCAAGCCTTGGGGTTCATGGCCTCCTGCATTCTACTAATTCCATATGCAAGACTGCATATGAGGAAACTACAGTGGTATCTAAAAAGCCTATGGTGTCAACATTCTCAGGATCTAGAAGCAATGATTCCTATCATACCTTGCCTACGGATAGCATTCTTTTGGTGGGCAGAGGCCTGCCACCAAAACAAGGGACTACTTTTCACTCTACCCCCTGCCACCCAATTCCTAATAACAGACGCATCAGACTATGCATGGGGGGCTCACCTGGCAGGGAAGTGCATTCAGGGAAAATGGAACCCAAGTCAAATGCACCTGCATATCAATCAAAAAGAAATGTAAGCTGTACAGAATGCTCTGACAGCCTTCAAGGACCACATTCTTCCAGGACAATTGGTAAAGACGGACAACACCACTTTTATGTGGTACATAAAGAAGCGGGGGGGGGGTACCCATTCTTACCCCCCTCTACAGACCAGCTATGCCTCTGTGGAACACAACCTTGAGCTACCAAGTGCATCTACAGGCTCAATTCCTGCCAGGAAAACTAAATACACTGGCAGATGAACTAAGCAGAAATCTCATGCACCCACACGAGTGAAAACTGGAACCAAAGACTTTCATCATGTTGATAAACAAATGGGGGAGCCCAGATATAGACATGTTTGCCTCCCCTCACAACTACCAATTGGACAAATTCTGCACAAGGACTCCCCACAAACAAGCTTGGAAAGTGGATGCTCTGTCCTTCAGCTGGAAAAATCAGTTTATGCCTTTTCTCCTCTGCCTCACCTCTCCAAAGTACTACTAAAGATCAAACAGGACAAACCAAGGACGATACTGATTGCACCAGACTGGCCACACCAACACTGGTACCCCCTCTTGCACAGTTTGTCATTGCTGGCTCCATGGCACCTGCCGCAGACCCCTACCCTGCTGTCACAGCAGGAGAGCCAGATTCTGCACCCTCGGCTTCAAACCCTGAACCTGGCAGCCTGGCTAATTACCTAATCTCTCCGTTACCATCCCTCAGTAAAGAAGTGTTGGATGTCATTTTGGAGGCAAGGAGGCCTAGTACTAGAACATTTTATGCTGAAAAATGGAAAAGATTCTGTGCCTGGAACCAAACTCAAGGGATGGGCACAGCAGCGCCCAATTTACGTCAGATTTTTCAATAATTGAGATGCTTCACAAGGGCCTTTCTTTTTCTTCCATCAAAATTCACGCCTCAGCCACTTCAGCTCACTACAACACAGAACCACCCCATCTTCTCTCATCCACTGCTCAAGCAGTTCCTCAGAGGGGCCAAAAACGTAAGACCACCCAGGAGAGCCCCATCTCCAGCCTGGGACCTTAACTTTGTATTGGAAAAACTTACTCTTCCTCCTTTTGAGCCAGCTGCAAGTGCAGAGTTAAAATTCCTTTCTTGGAAAACAGCCTTCCTTTTAGCAATCACTTCAGCAAGAAGGGTATCTGAATTACAGGCCCTTACGGCAGTGGAGCCTTTCATCATCTTTCATGCGGACAGGGTGTCCCTCAGGACCAATCCCTCCTTCATGCCCAAGGTGATATCCAGTGTGGCTCTTAATCAATCCATTCATTTACCAATCTTCTTTTCTAATCCACAGAACAAAGGGGAATGGATACTGCACTCCTTAGATGTGCACAGAAAACTTAGATTTTGCTTGGACAGGACTAAACCTCAAAGGAAATCTGAACAACTGCTGGTGGCATTTGCTGCAGGGGCAGAGGGGGAAGGCTATTTCAAAGCAAACCATTTCTAAATGGTTAGGCCATTGCATTCATTTCTGCTATAAGCACCATGAAAATCTATCTCACAGGAGATTAGACCCCATTCAACCAGGGCTGCATCTACCTCTATAGCCTTTCTCAGAGGTGTCCCTACTAGGGACATCCTAGAAGTTCTTACTTGGAGTTCTGTACATACTTTCACCAAGCATTACCATTTGCCAATTTTCTCTAAATCCAGAGCTGGCTTTGCCACTGCAGTCTTGCAAGGCCTTATAGCTGGTTCTAATGCTATCTAAATTCCTCCTCCCATCCTTAGCTTTGGGAATCTACCCAAATATGATGACTGCAACAGTGAAACATGAAGAACATAGTAGAGTTGTGTACACTTACTGTAAATGTAGATGTTAGAGTGTATTCACTGTTGCAGTTCTGGTTACCCTCCCTCCAGCCCCCTGACTTCTTTTGGCTATACCTCTACTCTCCTTCACTATGCTTTAAAGCTTTTTGCTGTATTTTCTTTTTTTGTTGGAGGTATAACCTTATATATATATATATATATATACATATATATATATATATCTATATATATATATATATATGGGTCTATATGACTTGGTCGACAGTTCATATGATCGACACTCATTTGGTCGACAGTTCATTTGATCGACAAGCATTTTAGGTGGGGGGCTTCACCCCCACACCCTAAATGGGGCTGTACCCACCCCCTAACTATATATATCAACTCCAGGGTTGCACAACATTGGGGAAGGGGGCAAATCTGCTTGTCGACCAAATGAACTGTCGACCAAATGAGTGTCGATCATATGAACTGTCGACCAAGTCATATAGACCCATATATATATATATATATATATATATATTATATATAAAATTGCTTCCCATTAGGGAGGCACCTGACATCTGGGACAAGAAAAACTGATGTAATGGTGTCAGCTGCATGCTTTATACCCCTGACTACCTGACATCACGGAAGATGAGACAACAAACGTCACAGGACCCAAGACTTTGATAATCAGGCCGACTGAGGGCTACTGCAAGCAGATTACCCAAATATTATGACTGCAACAGTGAATACACTCGAACATCTACATTTATAGTAAGTGTACACAACTGTACTTTCTACACTTCCTGTCAACCATGGTTAATGTGGACGCCTCATTTCTGGGGTGAGAGGGGGTATTATGAAGGAAGGGCAGATCAAGTAATGTGGTCACATCAAGAAGCTCTCCTTCACATCAGTGTAATGGAGATGAGAGCAGTTGTCCTAGCACTGCAGGTCTTAAAGAACTACTTTCCAGAGTGTGATGTGATTTCAGTACACACAAACAACACCTGATTTGTATGGTATATAAGCAAGGGGAGACCTTTGTAAACACTTTATGCAGAGAGACCATACAAGTGTAGCACAGCATTTTTTGATGGCAATGTACATTCTGAGTCAGACCAGTCTTCTAGCAGACAGTCTCGGCCCCGTGCATCCTGATGCCTCGGGGAACAGTTCCTGAACACACACACAATCTTCAGTTACTGAGCCAGCCTTGCTGTGTCATCTCCCCTCCACAAGCAGTACAGATTGCCCCATCCATCCACAGAAACTGAGTTCCAGGGGTGCTGTGGTCCATCCTTTGCCACCTGTACACCTTTAGTTCCCTTGTGATGGACTTTCTGCAGAAAGTTTATCTGTGCAAGGCAGAATTATTCTCCTAGCACCTTTCTGGCTCAGGCAGGATTGGTTCCCTTTGCTGTGCTGTCACCTAATACAACCTCCATGGTTGCTGGATCCCCAGTTGGACTTCTCTTCATCCAGCCAGCTTCACTCAGACATCAGTTCCCTCCAACTAACCACAAGGTTTCTTCAGTTCCAATGATTGCCACTAATCCTTTGAAAAGAGTAGTTCAGTTCAAGTATGACTCTCAGGAAACACTGCACGGGATAAGGATGTCCTCTTTCGCCATACCTATTTAATCTTTATTTAGAACCCCTCCTTCTGTTTCACAAAAAATCTTTCATCATATTCCCAGAATCCACAGTATATACTCTGCCTTTGCCGATGACTTAGATATATACTTCCAACTCCCCACTACTGACCTTCCAAAAATACTTAAAGCTATTGATGAGTTCTCGGTAGTTTCAAACTATAACTTAAATTTAAACACGTCACACATATTTCCCCTCAATCCTATAGGTCATAAAGAATTGTACTTTCCCATGAGTGAGATCAAAATAAACTATCAGATAAAATATCTAGGAAGACTTCAAAGATATTATAAACAGTAACCTACTAAGTACTTGGACTAGTATTCAAAACGATATTGATAGTTGGAAGAACATCAATATGTCTCTACTGTCAAAAGCTAGTGTTGTCAAGATGAATTTTCTACCAAGAATACTCTTTCAATTAAATGCTACTTTTTCAAGTATTCCCCAAAACTTCTTCCTTGCCATGGAAAAAGCTATATCAAGATTCTTATGGTATCCCAAATCTACCAGAATTAAATATAGAAAACTTGTACTCACCAAAGATAAGGGGGGATTGGGGATGCCTGATTTTAAGCTTTACTATAGTATAATTACTGTCTACAGACTAATACAAATAATAAACTATGACTCGTATATAAATACTTGGACATCCCAGTGGACCAAAATCTGGTATGAACAGTTGAAATCCCTTGGCTATAATATCAAATCCCTACCATTCTTAAATTTAAACCAGGCTAGCATATGCACGAAGTATCTACAACCACTAATTTAAAACATGATTCTTAACAACACAGAAACTAATTAAATCATTGCAATTAGCTGACGCTTTTGCCCTTATTACTACTGTTACACCTAAATCCTAATCTACAATAAATAATAAACCCGTAAATCTAACAAACTACCCCTAGATAAAAGACTACACAATATGGGATATATACCAATGGAAAGACTCTTAACACGGGGCAAATGAGACTTGAACTCAAACTTCCTTAGAAATATAGTATTATCCTTAACCAACTTCACCATCTTATAAATGCTAAATTCTCACAAATACACACTGACTTACAGAACATAAGTTTAGTTAAATTAATACTTGAAAATCTTAGGATTAAAGGGAAAACAATTTCTAGGACTTATAAAATTGTAATGAGTGCAAAACATCAGAATTCTTTATTATTTTCAAACTATTGGCAAACAAAAAATCATTCACTGACTGAAGAAAATAAGAAACTAGCCACTGAAAATACAATCAAATTCATTCCTTTCAAGAAGCTGTTGTATACACAAATTATGGTAAATAATCTATATTATACCTTATCTAAATTAAATAAATGAAATCCTAACTTTTCGCCTATATGTCCCCATTGTCTGGATGAAACAGCTGATATTTTACATGTCATGTGGAACTGTACTAAGATACACAACTTATGGTGTTCCTTGCGAGTAAGATTAGAGAAGATGGGATATGAAAAATCAACCCGTACATGGGAGACCGCTATATTGCACATTAACATCAATCAACTTCCAAAAATATTAAAACATGTCTTTATTACAATGTGTGCCCTTATTAAATTCTTTATTACAAAGAAATGGAATGTCATGTCACCAATTACATGGAAAAATTTTAGCAATCTTGCTATCAAATATATCTCATCTCACAAATTAGTTTATTCAAAAACAAAACAAACGCTATTACCAAAAATATTGGGGTTACTTACTAGATATAATTCTTGACAAATAAAATTCGCCCACAAATTGACATGAAAAGCTAACCTTTTAATAAGGAATGAATGTAGTATAACCAGTTTTCTTGCATTTCCCCCCTTCTCTTAGTATATGAGTATCTAGGTATTTCCCTAACCATACAGTAAATGGTTGAATTTCTATCTTTACTTTGTATATAGACTATCCCCATTCCACTGTCCCTTATGAGACCAAATGAACATACTCTACTTGACGATGTAGTGACTTCTAGTGTATATATATATATATATATATATATATATATATATATATATATAGTGTATATATATATATATATATATATATATATATATATATATATATATATATATATATAATTTTCTCGAAACGAGATTGTTGTCTGTTTTCTTTAGCTATGTATTTGTATTGTTTGAGTTTTTGAGTTATTGTATTGTTATTATTTGGAATAAAAAGAAAATTGAAATAGAGATTTTGGGGGAAAAAAAGGAAACACTGCACGAGGCAACTGCACAGGAATAAATAACAGAGGTTTTACATATGGGTAGTACACCAAAGTCATAGATGCCTTTTCAGCACCCATTCCCTTGATTTTGCAGTTCTTAGCCATTTTGTTTGAGTCTGGTTCCAATTAGTCAACTGTTAAGGTTCAATTAACAGCTATTTCACAATTTCCCCAAGATTTCATCTCCAGTAGTTTAGCCTCTCAAAAGTCTCATTCTCCTTAGACATCCCATTAAGAACCTCATTCCCAGTGGATGTAAATTTGCTTAGTTTCCTTTTGAACCGGCTTCTAGCTGTTCACTGAAGCTCATGTCTTGGAAGCTGTACTTGTAGTAGCTATTACCTTAGCAAGACAAATATCAAAAATTCATGCCTTATCTTGCAAAACACCATATATAGTCTTCTGTAAGGGTGGAGTTTCTATAAGGCTGAACCTTTCCATTGTTCCTAAAGTTGTTATTCTGAGATAGCCCTGAGCCTAACTGTTTATCTTCTGATTTTTTTCCTATTCACACTAACAAAAAAGAATGTATTTTACATATTCTAAATATTCACAGACAATTCCACTTCTACCTTCACAGGCCAACTCCATACGTAAAGATAACTAACTTTTTCTTTTCTTTTCCTCAGCAAGATTAGGAAACAAAGTCTCCAAAGTATACCTCTCAATGGCTGTCTGATTACATTTCTTTCATGGATTCTGTAAATAATAAACCAAAGGCACATTCCACAAGATCTGTTTCAAATTCCATTGCATTTTTTGAGAATTCTTCTATGAGTGGCACTCATGCTGTGCATACCTTTGTTACACACTATAAGCTTCATGTAAGTTTAAGATGCGGAGCTTCCTTCAGATCTGCCATACTCAGGATATCATGTTGTAATGCCATCCAGCAGGAAGGTAGTTGGGGGAATCTGTCTCATTAGTTGAGACAGATGTAGGGGACAAAATAAGGTGCAAAAGTTATGTAATTACCATAACTGGATTCTTATTGTCCTCCTCTGTCTACCTGAACAACCTTGTCACCATTCCCTTTCCAAATTGTTACTCACCTTCCTGGTTAGACCTGGTAGACCTAAACCCATAGCCTTTCTCCGGGTCTGTATTATATTAGCGAACGCTTGAAATTGCGAATGCCATATAATCGACCAAAACACTATGAAAATGCAAAATGTCAAACACATGGATCTGCGATTTTTTCCCAGGGAAAAAAAATCGCTGATCGTAAAAAAAAAAAAAAAAAAAAAAAAAAACACAAAATAATTTGGGGGGCTTTGCCCCCCACATCCCCCTGCTTAAAGGACCACTACAGGAAAATAATTAAAAAAGATGTATTTTTTAACTTTTCCTTAAGTTTGGCTCATTGCAAACCTGTATGTACCAGATAAAAGTACTCAATTCTAATTTTATTGTGTTTGTACCCCTGACTGGCTTCTTGGGGGCAGACATCCTGATGAGAATGAGTTTTGTTCTAAAGAAAAATCTTTCCCATAATACACTGCAAGTCCACTGTATTTGAGATTTTAGTGCCCATAGATGTACTGTCACATTACTGTTCCAGTCACTTAGAATGGAAGAACAATGATGAGAAGCTATTTTTCAGAGGCCTCAGTAAAAGTATAATTTACTGCCATGCAGTGGCTCTTACAAATGTGTTTGCTGCTGATGTGTTACACATTCTGTGAAAAAGGCTTCCCAAACTAGCAGTTCTTTGCTGAGATAACAGCCTTTTTTTAGACATTTAAGTTTGATCTGCCTCAGTTCCTTCTAAAGTTACCCCTCCCATATTCCAATCTCCTGCTAGCAAGAGTATCACATTTCCTGCCCTGTAAGGTTCAGCTATTCAGTCAGCTTTGCATGACAATACACATCAAACAGATTTGCTTGTAGTCTGTCTGGTGCATCATTGAAAGCGTTCCCTCATCTCTCTCTTTACTCCTATCATCCGAATACCACTTTTACAGTAAATCATGTTACAAAAATGCTTTTTCGCAAACCTTGATATAAGTCTGTTTAAGTATTCCTTGAAGCATGCCTGTAGAATACACTGATTACAATTCATCTTGGCCACTGACAGATTGGGCTCAGTCTGCAAAAAAATAAATAAACAATAATACTACTACTACTACTAATCAACTCAAAACGAAAATCGATATTTGCCTTAAATAGAATTTGTCTTCTGCCTTGTTTTCCCTTACTCATACTACTGAAGTCTCATTTTTCTGTGTACTACTGCTACTGTCCGCACATATTCATTGGTGTTATGTCTTTTGTTTAATTCAAATTAAATTATTTCCTTCATCCTGTGCAGTGCCTTCTCTTACTGTTGTCAACAGTGTGCATACTGGTCCTCCTCGATGTCAATACTGTTGTCCATTACAAGCTGTCAGTGCAAGTTTCTGTATTCACTCATATCGGAAATTTCCTTCATTTCCTCAACAAGCTAAATAAACCAGACTACCTCCAACAATATGTTTTATACTACAGTAATTTTTTATGTACCTGTAACTGCTGCATTTCTATAAACATATGAATGTACTTCTTACAGCAGGTATCAAGCATGACAAGCCATTTAGCTGTGAACATCAATGAAGCAAATGTGATTACAGCAGTTAGTAGGATTATACATACACATCAAGTCATATGTACCACAGGGATGGGCTGTGGCTACAGAAAAAACAGAGTGCAAACGTCAAACTTTGGGTGTTGAATAGCAGTGCTGTAACAGCAAAGTACAGGCAACCCATTTAATGTACAAACTGCCCATGGCATCAACACTGCTTAAAGACAAAGATTATAAGAGCTTCCATAAAGTTAGAAGCAAGAGCAATCATGTAGATAAGACACCTTTCAGTTATCTTAGCCTCTACAAGAGCATAACTTGTGAAGCCAGATGAATAACATTGGCTTTGCTTTTTCAGTACATCAAAGGACAAGCTCAGCTGACAGGTACCATGGTAAGAGATGATTCCATTATGCAGACATCGCCACTCCTCAGTCTAACTTCAATTCACTGTTCAGCAACAGAAGATAGAGGTGTGTTGCATGTGTGTGTCAAACATAAGTCACATACAATGGCTTATTATTTTCATATGGAATCCTAACAATATCAGCAGATGAGGCTAGAGAAGGACCACAGAAGAAACCATTTTTTAAACTGAAAATACAAATTAATACTCAAATCATACCTGTGTCACAAAACTGTTCCATCTCAACATGGACTGGACACCAGAGAGTAGCACGAAAAAAAATTGCATCCATATTTGTGCAATCACTACTCCAATGTACCATCTGACTATCAGTTACTTCTTTCCCTACTCGTATATCATACAGACTGCTTTGGCAAGTCACATCAAAAAACAAGTCAGCAAATGGAAGGCAGGCATAATTGCTGATACTGACTCTTGTTCACAGCATATTGTAGCATTTATATACAACTGTGAATTATACTACAGTATAGTAAACAGAAGACTCCACTCCCTGCAGCAGATCGCACAGCAGTATCATTCTGGCTTCCTGGTACAGTTTAAAACACTATGTAATCCAACTGGTATGCACACTTAGTGAGAAACTCATCTTCCAGAAATTGAATAGGTTCATAGGTGTGTACTCTGCTAATGGCCCTGGAGCCTTTATAAGCCTAGTCTAAGGGATTCCCTGGCATCGTGCTGCCCAACATCAGTTCCCAGTGCCCCTATCAAGTAAGGCCACTGAGGTGATTTCCTGGGTGAAATTTCTATTTCCCATCCACTTGTCAAGATTTCCCTTCAAGAGGGCCGGCCTGAGAGGTGCCCTGCTTGACGTGTATGGGAAGTCTATTCCAGAGCATGGGCTGTCTCTGGGTTAAGAACCTGTCCCTCCAGCATGTTCTGTTTTTCGTGGTAATGAGGTTGAGGTCTCTGTAGCATGTGGCATGGAGGGATTGGGATTTCTTTAGATGTAGCATATCTAACAGCACTGGGTCAGACATGGCTTTGTAGGTCAAGCAGAGATCGCCTCTAAGTAGGCGATAAGAGAGTATAGCTGGATTTTCTTGAGTCTGTCCATATAGGCCATGTGTTTAAGGCCTAAGATCCTCTTATTGAGGTATTTTTGTGGCCTTTCCAGTTGTTGTAGGTGTCTAGTGAGGTACATGCCAAATGGGGCGTTGTACTCTATAATAGATGTAAAGAGGGAAGAGTAGAGAGAGAGAGACAATGACCTCTTTCTTCCTGGATGCAAAACCCTTTGTAATGAGATGTGCCATTTAGAAGGATTTGCTGACCATGGTGGCAATGTGGTTGACATAGGAGAGGTTGCTATCAACCTGTGTTCCCAGATCTCTTATCACACCTTCGGTGTTCAGTGGACTACCATTGATGTGGTACTTCATGGGCACTCAAGTTTTTCCCAGAGAGAATAACGATGCATTTCTTGGCATTGAGCTTAAAGGCCATGCTTCTGACACAGGTTTTGGTCTCAGTGAGGCCTTTTTGTAGAATGTCTAAATCATCTGGAGAGTCAATAATGGCTCCCAGTTTGCAATCATCTGCAGACTTGGTCATCCAGAGTCCCTTTGTGTTGGCCTGGACTTTAGAGAAGTAAATGCCAAACAGGGGAGGGGCCCAGGACCGATCCCTGTGGGACTCCACTCATAACTGGTCGGCAGCAGACTTGGAGTCTGCTACTTTCACATTGTGAGTTCTATCAGTGAGCCAGTTTGCAACCCACCTTGTGACATAGACTCACTAAAGTAGGCATCAACCCCTATCAATGATTCCTGAGTGAGGAATGGTATTGAAGGCCTTGGCCAGATCGAGGTAGGCTGAGTGAACTACCTTGCCTTCATCCACAGCTCTGGTGACAGACTCGAAGAAGTCTAACAGGTTGAGCAGGCATGATCTCCCCTTCACAAATCCAAACTACATGTGGTCTAGAGTATGGAGATTCCCTATGTCCCTGTTTATAAGGTCCATGATGATCCGGCTCCATAGACTTACATATCAGACTCGTCAGGCTAATGTTCCAGAAGTTCCTAGGGTCTGTAGTCGCTCCCCCTTTGTGGAGTGGGATAAC